>NC_072452.1:3046472-3188972 GCF_027596085.1 Anoplopoma fimbria | reverse complement strand
ATTATTAATATTGTTATTGTTATTATTATTACTATTATTATTATTGCTTTTATTATTATTATTATTATTACTATTACTATTATTACTATTGTTATTATTATTATAACAGTAATGCACAGTAAGTCATCTGACATTATATCTCGTGAGGTGATTTTACTGTATGATTTTGTGAAAAATGATATTTTAAAAACTACTAACAAAGCTGTCAAATAAATGCAGGGTGATAAAGACCAGTCAATTTCTTTCTTGTAGAAGAGGAGCAGAAGACTTTTTAATAACCAGCCTCAGATCTTTTTGTTTGAAAGGGCGTGATCCCATGCAGACGTAGTCACCCTGACTCCGGGTCTGCCTAAATCCGGTCTCCCCACAGAAATACTGCAGATTTGAGGAGCAGTGGCTTATAGAACAGCAATTATTCCGAAGAAAATGACTTCAGTTTGAGCGTTGGATAATTAAATGAATGTCAGTAGCAGACGCTCCAGCAGTGAGGCATGTGACAGTGATTAACCGGCAGAGCCAGAGGTGCTCGGTCCGGCCATACATTGGAGGGAAATACGAGGCCGCAGTGCAGCCAATCAGAACGTGCTCATATCTGTGGCCACCGCGATGACCTTCACTGCTATATGGAGGGTTTTTACTTCCATTAGCTCCTCCTCACAGCATGACCTTAATGTCTGTTTCACTCGCATCACTTTGCAGTAGCTATAGTACAGTTTGGTTTGCCAGGACGCGGCCGGCTGTGCATCAACATATGACACGATGCCTGCAGTCAGGGATGAAATCTCCTACAGGGCAACATCCACACACGTAGACCTTTTCTTGTTGTAATCGCGAGGGCCTTGTGTTGACTACTTTCCCCGAGGCTAACCTTAACCCTCACTTTTACTGACTGCTGCATTACATATTAAGTCAGAAGTCAGAAATCCCCAGCTAGTGGCTTGTTTTTACAGCCCGCTGTGGTTGAGTTTGGGAAAACAGCCCTGGGGAGGAACAAGGATGCCTGTGAGATTAATGTTGTTTTGTCATCTGTCATAGTTGTGTTTAAAGGTTGAAATTCACAGAACTAGACAGTGACACAGACTGCTTCTCTCCTTTTGAACCTCGAAATGCTGTTGGGTGTAACCTCTATGGGGGAATTGTATTTTCGCAGTGGAGTAGGGGCGTTAGGTTCTCAGAGAAACACACAAAGAACATTGGCTAGCTCGTTTCAAATTCAAAGGGAAACACGATAGGCGGTAAGCGTTTCTCCAAATAACATTCATTGACAAGTATATTATGTTTTCTGTAAAGTGTCAAACACTCACCCTTTATGATCTTTAAAGGTGGCTCACAAGAGTTTGTACCTTGTTCTGGGAGACTCCTGCAGCATAATCCACTTCTTAGGCTTTCATCTGCGTGCTCAGAATCTTCCAGTCATTCAGTTTCTTCTCTAACCACCAGGTGAACCATAACCTAACCAAAAGCTTCAGCCTACCCAGAGAGAGGGGGGCGATAATTATCTCGAACAAAAGGGAAAACACGATTTTCACGACGAACAGACTTTAACACAAGACCTGCGTTGGTACTGAATGTTACTAGAGAGCATGAATCACTCCTTCACATTAGCTGAATATGTATTTCATTTGTATGCGGCAAGGTTGCAACCTGGGCTGGAACCATTATTATAGAAATGCTGAGGTCATGATTCCAAATTTTGTCTATGATGTGACATTTTCACATTTTCAATTTTCAATTTTCTGAAAATTCCTCAGACTTTTCTCTAACACTACCAGGAATATTTGTTTTTGTTATTTAATGTTATTGTTGCCTTAAAAAAAAAAAAAAAACATTTCAATGGCTGTAAAGAATATAAGGACCAGCCTCTAAACGCCTTCTAAGTGTGTATGTTGTGTAGTTTTGTTACATTGTGGTCCATGGTGGAGTTTGACTGCTTCCTGCATTTTAAAATGTAACTTCCCTGCCATCCCTTCTTTATTGTCCCCGATAGTAGTTGCACTACAGCAAAAAAGAAAATGTTGCAACCATCTACAACACAGTACAACAACCAGGCTTCAATGTATAGACACATAAGTAAAGAAGAGAGTGAGGATAAACACCGACATAGAACATCATTCAAGAACATTCTACACACTCCACACACACACACACACACACACACACACACACACACACACACACACACACACACACACACACACACACACACACACACCTTGTTAACCTCCATATATCATCCCAGTCTGACCAAATCCCTCGCTTATTACGTCTCCTGTTTACACTTCCTGTCTTTGGCTGCGGGGGATTGTGGGTGTTGTATTGAAATATTGACTTGAAATATTCCCACAGCTCCAGCCTGCACGGACTCATTGTCAGAAGTATTAAATGTCACACCCTTCAGCACACACACACACACACACACACACACACACACACACACACACACACATAAACACAGACACTGACAGACACAGCTTCACGCTGTCACAGAGGCTCGCTGTCAACAGTCAGACAGGAACAGGACTGCATACAGGTGTGCTCATCCAGCGGAACAGGCACACTAATGCTGTACACACACTGACACACACTCGTTAATTCAGAAAACGCACACACACACACACACACACACACACACACACACATTGTTATAAACAGCATGACCCGCCGGAGCCTCTCAGGGATCTTTGCTACATTTCAGAATCACTAAACTGTAACCAGCCTGCGTGTTTCTGTGTGTGTCAGTTTGTGTTCAGGCTGTGCGTGTGTGTGTGTGTGTGTGTGTGTGTGTGTGTGTGCGTGTGTGTGTGTGTGTGTGTGTGTGTGCGTGTGTTTGCGCTTGTGAATAAACATGAATCTTGCCGTGAGCATTTTTCCAAGAGGCCTTAACTGTTCCCTCCTTGGGAGAATGGCCCTTAACCAGCCCTATCTGATAACTGGCTATTGATTTATTCTCTCACAAACAAGCGCACACACACTTCAGCACTGACTGGCCCTCCCCACAGCTCTCTCACACTCCGAGTGCTGGCATGTCAACACACTGCAGCAGCTAGACCGGGCAGCAGACAGCACATTCCCCGGGAGTGAAAGGCAGCTAATTAGGAAGGAAATTAAATGGAGAGATTCAATGATAGAATCCAAATAGAGTTCAGCTGAGCGGCACAGAAAGGAAAATAGAAATAGTGAGGCAGTGTGAGTGAGGCACCTCTCCTCCCTCCTCTCTCTATTTTATCATCTCCCTTCTCTTCTTCCCTTGTTCCCTATCCACCCGAGCCTGTAGTTGATCATTTTGTACACTTGATAACACATGAAAACTCCTGAAAGAAGGCTGCTTGTAAGGGGAAAGGAGATGGAGTGATGGAGTTCAGCTGAACTCCTATCAGCCAGCGTGGCAGAAATAACCTGAGAAGCCTACCCTACCTCCAGCCCTTGCTCATCACCTTCTACACTTGTTTCCTTTGCTATCCTCACCCTTCCTCTCCCCCTAATTAAAATGTTTATTCAAGACTTCCTCTATTCCTTCCAACTTGTGTGTGCTGGGTGAAAGGATTGTTTTCAGACAGAGCAAAAACATCCTCAGAATGAATTCAAGATCTGCATATGAAGTGTGTCTCTGCAGCTGGCTGTGGGTGTGTGTGAATGCACCGTGGTGTTACAGAGCTGTATAAAGGGAAATAAAAGCTAATCAAACAAGCTGCAGGCAGAGGAAAGGGCAGCACAGATTGCAGGGGATGGTGCAAGTGAGACGAGGTGTTGAGCTGTTTGCTGATTCTGAAGGAAAAGTCATAATAGGAAATGAAGTGTGAAGGGATTTTGCATTTAGGCAAGGCAAAGAGGAGAAGAGATTGGCTTTAAATACATGCGCTGGATGTTCCAGTGCCAGGTGAACGTATATGTGTAGGCTCGCTAACTCCTATTTTAAAACTGTCCCAGTGTGAATCACTGCAGACATGTACAGAGGAACATATGAGGGTCATATAGATAGAAATGATACATAGAAAGTAATGCAATCATAGGTATGAAAAGACTTGTGATATGGACCTTAACCTTCAAAATAAAAGGGGTAGTTGAAAAAGAAAGCGTTAAGGTGATATCATTTGTTAATCTTTGTACCCCACAAAATAAAAGCACGGATTCAGAATCATTGTTATAAAAACACAAAAGATACATTCTACAACCTCTTACAAGCTGTGACTCAATATTTTTAATGTCCATGAGGTGTATCTCACAAAATACAGCCCGTTATAGCTGTGGTTCAATGTTTGCTCTCAACCTTTGAGTAGCAGTTGATCTGAGTGTGGGCGCTGCTAGATTGCTATGTATATATATATATATTTGTTCTACTATATATCACCAGTCCCCAGGGGACTTGGTGGACTTCGACTGGAAGGATGAAATTAGCACAAAAAAAAGCAGGGTTATTGGACAAATGAATCTGTAATAAGATTCTTTTTAAACCAGCAAAAAATAAAGTAGGACAAAAAAGTGGAAAGCAAAGTAGAAAGTAAGACGCAGGAAAGCTGCTAAATAACTGAAGATGAACAAATCAGTCAGTGGATGATAGCAGCCCACTGCTAGCCAGCAGACCTGTGTGTTAAAGGGCAAGTGATCACATAAGAGAAGAGTTTAGCATTGTGCTGAGCTAGGCAGAGAGGCACCAATAGTGTCCAATTATCCTCCATTCTCTCATTTCCTGCCTACACAGCCTCCAACAGTAAAAGAACAATAGGCCGCTCTGCTCTTTTTATCTCATGCGGTTCTATATGCTGGAGGTGTGCGGTATGCAGAGGGGATTGCTTTAGCATTGTATCGCTGTTACGGGCATTTATTGTTTTATTGTTATTTAAAGATTTAGAATGTGCTTTTAGTGCTGACCTTGTCTGCAAACTACATTGTAGAACCAGAGAGGACTATCAAGTTTGAACCAGAGAGCAGTTATATGCCCTGTAATTCTTTCCTTTCTTCATACTTTTCTTCATATTTCTAATATAGCTAATGTATTTTTATTTAAAAAAAAACATTTTTAGAATGTATTTTTTCTTCAGTTTACATAACTCAGTATTGAATTAAAGTTAAATCAGAGGGATTCATCCAAAGTTCATCAATTTTACAACATCTTTTCTTTGCTCCCGTTTCCTCCTCTTTTCCTTCTTTCATCATATCCTCTTCTCTTTATTGCCTCATTAATTTAGTCTTCACTTTTCTTAGTTTCTTCCTTTCTTTCTGCGTTATTGTTTTTCCCGACTGATATCACTTTAATTATCTATTTTGTTTCATTGTGATGGTTATTTATTATTATTTGATTTATTATTTATTATTTCCCTCCATATTTCCATGTCTTATTGCGCTTCATCTGTCTTTCCTTCATATTCTGTCTAATCATTCTTGTACTTTGTTCACTTCTCCCTCTTTTCCTCTCCTTTCCCTTCACTCGAAATGAAAGTGTTGCACTGGATCTGGTGTCCGAGAGGATATGTGTGATTCTCCTGCTCTATATTTAACCCTTTAAACCTTTGGCTATTGATGGCTTTTCATTCCATGAAAATGAAGGGGTTTGCTTGACATGTCATTTTGTGAAACGAAGCATTAATTCGGCTCCTGTGTGTGTCATTGGCCCAGAAACATAAGAAGCATGCTGACGACATTCTATGTCTGTCAAAGAATGTTGTTAACATACATTTGATGTTGCCATAGGGACAGTCAGTTAGCTGTGGGCTACACTTTTTCACCAACTATTGTGCAGTCAAGCTTGAAATCCAACCCTTTTCAACCCGATACCAATTCCAATAACTCAGTATCGGTGGATACTAAGTAATGATCGCATACAAGTTCTTGTTTTTCCTTAGATTTAAAATCTGCATATTCGACTGCATTGGAATTATTTCTTAGTAATGTAATAGGGATTAATGCAACTTGATAAATGTAACTAATATTGAAAAACACAGGATTTCATTATGACATTGACAAAAAAATGTGTCTCAGTTTTGATCAGTCAAATGGTGTCGATACCCGATCTGCTGGTAAAGATCAGTAAACCAACCTGTTGGGTCACATCATGCTACAGTGCATATGTAGTTTGAAGTTCCTTATTTAAAGTATGTTGTGAATAGTAATGAAACAAATAATTCTCACCAAAAGGTACACTAAAATGTTCCAGAACTTTCAGCTGATTGGGTTTACTCCATATAAACACCTCCATCCACCAAACTCCATTTGCTGGTGAAGGATATGAGATGTAACTATAAGCCACATTTTTCCAGTGACTTGAACTTTGGTTCCTACCTCCATTCCATTTGCTTTTTACTTTGGTTCCTACTTTTTTTTTTAGATTAACATTTCGGATAGTGTTCGCGATGAAAAGCCACTGTAGACAGTAACAATGAAGAAAAAGTCTAAACGTGATGATTATTATGCAAGATCTGAAGTTATAAAGGTTGCCTTTTGTATGCTGTATGTGTTTCTATACATGTCTGGATGTTTTTATGTTAATAGTCATTGGAGAAGCTGTTCACTGGAAAGAGTAACACTGATGAGCATTACGTGCATACTGGCCTCTGCATGACTGGATTACAAACTGGGCAAAGCAGGCAAACGCCCCAAGGTCCTTGTCCTTCGTGGCTCACTTGATTAATTACATATGACAATGTGCACCACTAAAGGGCCTTTAGTGGTAAATTCTTTTTAATCTTGAGTCTTTTTTAAAAAAAAAAAGAGGCACTCTGTCCAAATCCATTTTTCTACCTGTATGTTTTCAGTAGATATTGAGATTTCATGGGGATTAATCCTAAATAAATGTATACTTTATTGAATAACCAAACATGTAGGTATAGAGAGCTCCCCTGGGATAGGCAGTACTTCCCCACAGCTCAATTAGCCTGGGGCCTCCTAGTTATGGTAAAATAACCTGGTCCTCAATCTCTGCATACTGGTTTGACAAAATTGCAGGGAAATTGAGTCGGTCTCATGTCATTCAAAAAGCTTGGTCCACAACAATCCACAGCAGAAATGTAATAACAGGCAAGAAATGGGTGAATTGTGAGTAGATACAGTTTCAGTCAGCAGCCACTCCACAGCAGGACTTAGTGAAGATGTGCATTGATTTGGCTGTGATTTAAAGTGAGGCAGCTCCATTAGAGGAAATGACTTCTGAATGACTGAACAGGCCTCAGGGTGGGCTTTCTTCAGTTTTATTCCCTTCTCTCTCTCTCTCTCTCTCTCTCTCTCTCTTTTTCATTGTGTCTTTGTTTATTCGAGGAAAATCTCTTATGACCAACAGTGACCCGCTCAAGAAAACAGCCTTGATGCAGCCTTGTAAAACACACACACACACACACACACACACACACATATTTAAATAAAGGAACAAACACACAAACACTGTTAGTGCTACATGTCCAAACACACTGCTGCACACACATATTCTTTACCACTCATCGATAGGAGTTCTTCTTGGCAAAACAAAGTCCAATGAGGCAATGGAACCTGTATCTGTTTTCCTTCCCTTTCTTCTATCTGTATCAGTTTCTCCCACCATCTGTCTCTGTCTCTGTAATTGATTATCCACTCTCTACAACCTCCTGTCACAGAAAGTGTCTCCCGGTTGAGCTCCTTCGACCTCAACACAAACCCAAGATTGGAGATAGAGGAAACTCTAATCCCACCAGAAGCTTAGCGCCTTTGTCCATCTGGAAAACTAATGTGGTACAACTATCTAAAGGATGTCTTACTAGGACTGTAGATGGACCACATTTACCCGGCTGAAGAACTGCTCAGAAATACTTAATCCAGATGGAGGCAAACAAACAGTATAGCTTAAGGACCTCTCTACCACAAATGGTTAATAGGAGAACAGACAACGTCATTTTCAGACACTTATCATGTGAAATGGTTAGCAAAGGGTTCTTGATCACTTGACAGTCATCTTGAAGCACTTTGAAGTGTACTAACCTTTATTAAAAAAATGGTATACAGCTAAAGTTTGATTGATTGGTTGATAATGCAAATGGATGGACTGTATTTATATAGCGCTTATCTAGTATTAGCCACTCAAAGTACTTCATAACACAAGCCGACATTCACACATTCACACCTCGTATTCAGCTAACAAACAAAGTGCCATATGCTCATCGGGAGTATCTTGCCCAAGGGCACTTGTACTCAGAACATTAACAGCTACTAGGCTTCTCCTAGTCTTCAAGGCCTTAAACTGTACCGGTCCAACCTACCTCCTGGACCTCCTCAGCCCTCAATCCACATCCCAGACACTTAGGTCAGGCAACTCCAACCTCCTTGCGGTTCCCCGGACAAAGCTGGCTACCATGGGAGATCGTGCCTTCTCCTAGCTGGGGCCACGCCTTTGGAATAAGCTCCCGGAGACGATCAGGGCCTTAGACTCCCTCGCTGCTGTTAAACCAAATCTTAAAACTCACCTGCTCCTCTCTGCCTCCCCTAAGGTCTTGGTTTTGTGTTGTTTAGATTGCGTGTTCTTGGGTAATTGTTCAGTTTTAATATATATTCTTCGATTTCATTATGATTATATTACTTTTTTTATTTTATTTTTATTTTAGCGTTTTATTATTATATTTGATTATTGCGATTGATTGTTTTACCCTGTAAAGCACCTTGAGATTTCATTGTATTTTAAAGTGTGCTATATAAATAAAATCCATTATTATTATTATTATTATTATTATAATATACAGATATTCTTTACATCAGCAAACATTGCTTTCAACCTCATAACAATTGCTTAATCCGACCCAGAAGGCTGTACTCATACACTGTTCGGAGCTGAACCTAAGAAAAAGTGATGCACTGTAATGCGTGTACATGCCATAAATTAATGTCTATGTAATCCACCTAATAGTGGACAAGAAACATTAATAAGCGAAAAATTCTGCGGGTGGAGGTCGGGTGGAGGTCGGGTGGATTTCACCCAGGGGACTGCTGCTTGTGTACTGTGTGCAACCACAAGTATATGTGGATTTATGTATAGTAACTTCCTTATTTAACTAATATCACTTCTGTAATTATTTCACCCCAAATCATAATTGTTTCCTAAACCTAACAAAGTTGGGAAGTTTATTTTGAAAAGACTGCATGTAATGAGCGGGAATTGACACGTGTTGACTCGTAGTAGAACACAAGACAGGTGAGGAATAAACTTTTGAAGATATCATGCGACTATTGTATGAGGACACGTTGAACTAAGTCTATAAGGAAGGCCATGAAACACAGCTGAAAGCTTAGCAAAAACCTTTGAGTATCAAGCTCAACATTTCTTGCCCCCAAAAAACACCATGTATTTAGTATAATGGTGCATTCTCAGTTTTCCTGTTCAGAGACAGTTATTAACAACATTTAGGGTGGGCTAAACTCCTACCTACAAGTGTTTGAAAGTTTTAGTTGTTTTTGCAACGTCTCAGCTACCATCATGTATGCTTTGTACTTTTGCTGACAATTTTCAAATGTAAGCTTGACAGTTTTAAAATTGTCAGTGTGATAATTTTTCCTGCCATCCATTGATTTCCATTTATTCATTTACTGTATGAATATCCAAAAGGGATTCTGTGAGGGAAGTACACAACTCAAGTTAGTTTCAAATTTTTGCTTGTTACTTTTTCTACAATACAAACATTAATGGAAATCACTGGCTGCCTACAATGGTAGAAAAAAAATACATTAAAATAATCTACAAATGGGTAGACTCACCTTGAAAAATGTCAGCAAAATGTGAAATTATGATGAATTGTAGTTGAGGAGTTAAACCACCGAAAACCTAGAATTGTCCTTTGGGTCAGAAAAGTATAACAAAGGGTTAAGATTAGACGAAGCATTTTGTAAACGAAGAAACATTTCCACAATGTTATTTCCATGTGACAATATTGTGCTACGTTGTATTGAATTAACACACTCCCAATTGTCATAAATGAAACACATAAGTTTTAAGACCCTGACGTATGAAAGTCCATGCATTGTGAACCAGATGTAGTCGGATACAACTTGCAACCAACACTAAAGCACTTTGGGTCAAAGTGGTATCACTCTGTTGGATGGAATCCAGCCCTGAAATAGATATAACCAGGTTGAACATCTCTGATATCCAAGACTGTAGACTGATAGGGGAAAGTACAAGAACCGTGATCAGCGTAAAGCAGCATGTAAGAGCTAGAATTACTTGAAACCAAATGAGCTTGGCTCCTGCTGAATCCCTTTAATCTCCAAAAGGGCAGATGAGTAATTGAATCATTGGCAGATTGGCAGTTTTTATCATAAATGTCTGTTCTTAACAACTAATGTTGGATGATACATTAACTTCCCCCTACAGTTTTGGCTCTAAGACACATAACATTTAAAGTCAAATTAGAGATGCAGTTTTTCTGAAGGATGCTGTCAGAATACAATGAGTTAGACCTGAGACCTGCGACTGCAGCGCAACAGAATCCGCCTAACTGCTTCAAACACCTCTGACATTCAACCCTTTACACAGGCGAGCTAAACCTTCCTTATCACTCTGGAAATCAGATGCTGCAGTCAGTGTCAGATACACAACATTCCTGCCTGAAGATATCAGGAAGAAAGAGCAGCTGATAGATCCCACTGCCAAATACAACCGGGTAATATCGTTTTTACATCCTGAGGGTGAGTGAGTCGCTAACTCTGTGCTGCAGAAGGGATCAATGCCAACAACACAACACACAACAATCTATCTTTTTTTTTTTACCAAAACTGTGATGTTAAATACTGTAATGTTTCAGGCAATTGCCCTGTTCCATAGTTGGTGGAGGTAATATGCCAAGAAACATAGCAATGTGCCTTTAGAAGTATTTTGAAACCAGCTTTGAAAATGTTTAATGAGGGAGGAACTGCATACAGGATGTGTGTCTCAAGGAAACATACAATGCGTTTTATCAGGAAATACTGAACGTGAACATACATTTGTTTGTAACCTTTAAGGTGACTAAGATATGCAATTCACACTGAGAATTTGAAACCTGAAAATGGATGGTATTCTTACTTGATACATTACTTAGTTAATGGTGATGCATATTCTTGATTGGCTATTTGTCTTCAATCACTGCAGCATCTGTCATGATATAAAAGGGATGGTGCTCAATTCGACTTAAATGTTGGACTGTTTTCTTTTTTTGGAGCTGCAGCAATTGGATTTTGGCCCATAAAAGGGCAGTGCAACAACTTGTAAACGAAACATTGACAAATTACGTTTAAGCTTTTCAGATTCTGAGCAATATGAGCTTTCATCAGGGAATCACGATTCTGTTTGACCTGACCCGAACAAAACCATCCTTGCAGCCAAATTTGGAAACAGTTTAGAAAAGGGCAGGCCCATTCAAAAAATACTTGGCAGTTCATTGAATGAGCCATCTCTCAATCAAAGTCTTACCAAAGCCAGTCAGGAGAAGAAGAGCCTCCAGTGCCGTTCAATGAAGATATGCTCTCTAGTTTTAACATAACTGATGCTATTGCAGCATATATGCTAACCTCTTCAGCAGCTGCCATTGTTGTTTTGAACAAACAGTTGCCTCTCTGTATGATCTTGAGACATTGCTAGAATCTGGCTACAATTCAAGGTAAGACTCCACCTGAACCCTTATAATTTAGGATTCTGCCTCCTTTTACCTCTATTTTGGTCTCCTCCGACTTCTGCGGGATATATGTGTCTCATAAGCTGCTAAATGGTCCCCTATGTTCATCAGCTAGGCACCAACTTAGTGGCTGGAAACCAAGTTGATGAGAACGGAGTTAGTTGAAAAAAATGGGCAACAAGATGTCTAAGAAGCTCTGTAAAACAATATAGTAACTGACATGGCTGCCACTGCCTGTACAGGAAAAACTGTAGATTAATAATCCAATCGAGCACAATCACAGCACATTAATATTTGATAAGCAGCCGAGATTCATGCAAATAAGTTAATTACATTTGAATAACATGTAACCACTTCAGTGCGGTATGCCTTGCATCCAGAGCAGCTATGTCTCTCTCTGCCTGGTTGACTGTGACAGCTCCACTGTCGGCTGTAGAGCGGGGGAAAGCTTGACACGGTGCGTTTCCCGCTCTAAATTACAAAGGCAGACTTGCATTTTGTTAATATTGCATGTGCCATTGAGTGTCTGTTGAAGATACTTAGACCAAGCAGTGTTTATGCCACCATTTCTCTTTCAGACAGTAAATCATCCACAGACATGACACATTGCTCGCTGGGGGAATTCAGTCTGATAGCTCTTTATAAATGGCCGATCGTATCACAGAAGTGTGAGGCGTGCATTTCATTTCAGAGTTTGAGAAGGGTCACCTAGGTCCTTCCACTGAATGATGCCCTGTTTAAATGATGGTCAGTTTAATCTAGTTTTACTCAAGTGTTAATTGAAGGTTGCGTCATTTTCAATCAGTAGCAGCTACAGATCACCAGGTTACATGTTAACATTGTCACTGACATGGAGAGAGTGAAACCCCATATGTCAAGGCATGGCCAGAACATGTGATATTATCTGTTGTGCTTCTATGAGTTATGTATGGACCCATTGTTTTATATATATATATATATATATTTATGTAAAATAACTGTAAAAAAAACAACAAGTCCTAAGATTTCTCTTTAGACAGAAGAAAAGACATTGATCCAAGGGAGGAAATTATGTGAATCAAAAATATCTAAGAACCTACAGGCAGAGCAGGATTACAAACTGCTGAAAAAACTGAAATGGCCCTGTCTTGCTGAGGGGCCCAGTGTCAAAATGTAGATTTAGCTTTTGTTTGTCATTTTATAAACATGGCACAGAACAGATTTGTGTTAAATTAAACATACATGACCGATTGGTTCCTGGGGGAACTTGTATTTGAGGGGGCTCAACAAGGGGCCCCAAAGGAGGTTAATCCGGCCCTGTGTACAGGCTTAACACAAACATAATAATAATAATAATAATAATAATAATAATAATTTTAATAATAGATAAAGATATAAAAAAAAAACAAAAAAAAAAGAACACAAAAAACAAACATTCAAACACGTAAATAAACTCAAATGAAACCTGACACAAAGACGTGACTGAGACGGGTCGGGGTCTACTAGAGGCTCTGAATGTTCTGAAATGATCGCTCTCTTTTACACAACTTAAGGTGATTGATGGTAAAAACAGAAAGTTAAATAAATCACCCGCCCAGCATCCACCTCTTTCACACACTTTGTATCCAAGTTCTAAAACCAAAGCAAGGTGAAGAAATGTGCTTTCATGCAAAAGCACAGAGGCTAAAAAAAAAACACAAACCTCAAAATAAATGACAGCTTAGGAAAATGTGAACATAATTGAAAATGAGTTAAGGGGGAACGAATAAATTGACTGATGGAATAAGGATACACACATAATGGAGCAAACACACACACACACACACACACACACACACACACACACACACACACACACACACACACACACACACACACAGCAGTGAGAAATGGAAAATGGATTGCAGCAATCTGCGCCGAAATGATTACAATCATCTGTGTGAAAGCCGCCGTCACACACAACATAATGCACAGAAGTCAGAAAAGACTCCAACACGCACACGCACACACACACACATGCATACACACACATAGAGAAAAGCCGCTGGAAACTTCTATTATAAATCAACTCATAGCAACAGCCCCTATGCTTCAAAGTCATCTCTGAATCGCTTATCCACATATTGAGCCACACCACAGGAATACTAAGTCATAGTCCCCCTATCATATCGTTCTGAACGAGGGACAGAAAGAAGGGAGACGGAGTGAGTGGCGGGGCGAGAGAGGTAGACGGAGTGGAGAGAGAGAGAGAGAGAGAGCTTTATCCACTAAATACCCATTTGTACATTTCAATCCTATCTAAGAAGAAAAAAAGAGAAAACCTCTGCAGAGATCCACACAGTATATGAATATATATACATGCACTCACTCAGTCACTCATTCACACATTCAGTCAAACAGACACACACACACACACACACACACACACACACACACACACACACACACACACACACACACACACACACACACACACACACACACACACACACACAAGTCCCAGGGCTCCAAGATAAGAGAGGAGAGTGTTCTGGGGAGAAAGCTTCCTCATTGGTGTGCAAGACTGCACATGTTCCAACCCTCCCATATATCCCTGTGTGTGTGTGTGTGTGTGTGTGTGTGTGTGTGTGTGTGTGTGTGTGTGTGTGTGTGTGTGTGTGTGTGTGTGTGTGTGTGTGTGTGTGTGTGTGTGTGCATGCTCCCTCTCCCTCTCTTTCCTTCACTGCCACTAAAAAGACACAGAGGACCTATTGTGCCCAAGGAAGGAAAATCACTCCATTTTCAGAAAAGGAGAGGAATGAACAGTTCTCTCTCCCTCTCTCCTTCCGTTCATCTCTCCCGACCCCTCTCCTTCCCTCCCTCTCTCTCTCCCTCTCTCTCTCACACTCTCTTTCTTCTCCCTTCCATTCACACAGCAGCTGAAATGGCAAAGCTTGTTAAAAAGGAAGCCCACATGACAGCATTCACGGCTTTGCTTACCGCAGCATCTCCCCTGCTCGCCGTGTGCCTTTGCACCAGAAGCCATGGATGAAAGCAACTCGATACGGCTTCTAAAAAAAAAGTTACGCCATTAAGGGGCCACAAGCAAACGCATGAAGGGAAAAAGGAGAAAGAAGGGAACAGGTTGAGAAAATATCAGGATTCGCAGTAAATGAGGTGTTTCGTGCAGCAGTAACAGCACAACAGCATTAGAGGAGAATGTGTTTTCTCAGGTGTTCATAGCTGCTGCTCCTTTGCTCGAGAACACAATTCTGCTGCAACAAACGATATTATCCAAAACTCTGCTTACGGAGAGAAACTGAGGTTTCTGCTTGGTAATACTAGTTTATTGAAACAATCTATCATGGAAGAATTGTGAACCGGTGGGGATTCTCTGATATGAATACCCCAAATTCTGACTAAATGGATGGATATGAATGTACCTCCAAGGAGTCTGAGACAGCAGATGTGATGAGGGAAAGCCTTCATTGTCAAGATATTATAACATTAGCATAACCTTGCTTGGATCAGGGAATGCAGTAACATTGCATCAGTTGTTTACAAAGTTTCGCCAATCTCATTTGGCAGTGAAGGTTAAGGAAACAATGGAAATCAGCTGTGAGGGTTTTGAGTGACAGATTTATTTTTGACCTGCCACGTTTGTTGTCTCCCAGTTCATTAGAACCCACGAAGAACAGGCAGGTTCCACGTATTTAGTGTGTTATTGATCGTTGATATGTTTGAATTCATGGGAAATATTTCCCCATAATATCTTGCAAAAAGGTAGTCAGTAGAAAAATCCAACGTTGCTGGTTACTTGACACGAGTGGGTGCGTGCATTGCATCGCTTTGTGTTGTGATGTCTGTGGATTTCTTTCTATACTTCCAGTGAAAACAGCTTGAAACATTATTAACATTGTGACGGGTTTGTTTTTACCTCAAAACAAAGACACTTATTTTTAACATAACATTTCTTCTTTCAGACTAGTGGAAAGAAGATATCTAAAATACACAATTAGGTGTTTATTTAACTAATTTGTCGCTTTCTTCTGAATCCACTCTGATCCAGAGACCTCCACTAGCTCTAACATGCACCAAACCTTCAGGTTCATTCCTATCTATATTATGAAGGATTTTAAAGAGGGGTTTGTTGATATATCATTCAAATCCTGAGTTATACATAAAATGTTCACTTAAAACATGAAATTAGTTTTTTGTTTTCATGCCTTTTGACAGAATTTTCCCATTGATGCAGTGAAACAAAGATATATCTGTTTTTCCATCTGTTAAAACCTTTGACTTTGGCTAATATTTCAACAAAAATGAAACAACTAATTGACATATTTCTGTAATGAAAATGTATGCAGATTAGCATATATTTGATAACATAATGCCACATTTGCGTATTTAAACATACAATTTAGGACAACTTCTAGCATAGAAATAATTGTATTAATGCAAATAATCAACTTGGAAAGTTTCATGATGGTGTCTATTTGCTAATCTTGTTATCAGCTGTTTATATAATCTGGTCAAATGTATTCAGCTGCTCATGTTTGTTGATGCAGTTCACAGATCCCAGATCAGCAGCAATCAGATTGGTGAGTACAATGAAGTTGAAAGCATAACACATGAAGGCTAACATTAGGAAAGTAAGGCTGCATTCTTAATACACCAGAATGATCCTTTCACTGTTAACTCAAGGAACACTGCATGCTTCCTGTACAGCAGCATTTAGTTCACAAGCAACAGTTACAAAGCAAATCCTCTCAAACATGTGAGTCAGTTTGCATCGAAGGAAAACCCCACTTATCTGGAAAAAATCTATCTGGGGAGCTTTAAACTGCATCCACAGTCTTCAGAAGAGCAGTCCTCAAAGGGAACAAAAGAATACCGGAGGAAGCAAGGGAAGACCGTAAGGAAGGAAGAGCGTGAACGTTCCAGATAAAGCAATAGATAACCAAGAGACCAGTGTGCTGTGTTCCTTCAGTGGACCCACAGTGACCAACCAGCAGATCAAGACCAGCTTACATGCAATCAGGACTCAAGGTTCAACTATTATTTGGGAAAAGGATTTCCAGCCAAACAATCAACTCCCAACCTCTTTTTTTCTTCTTTTCTTTTTCCACCCACAGACGACCACATATCACAGCACTCTGCAACCTGAGGAAGTGAACTCACTCGTCTCCTTCGCGCCGGGCTCCCCGGTCCCAGCCGCCAGACTGGAATGCTGCCCTGTTGCCGGCAACGTTTCAGCACCTTGGACAGCTACACAATAGCCCAGTGGAGTTCCAGCGGGGGGGGAGAAAAACACAAGGACAAAAGACAGAGGAGGAGGTGGAAGAGGGTGCCGGGCATACAAAAGGGAAATGGGGGGGGGGATTTGGCCACTGGGAGGCCATTCACAGAGGATACAAAGAGCCAATGTCAACTTAAGTTGAAGGACAGAAAACAGAATTAGCATTAGAGCCAGAAAAATGCACAGTGGATGAAAATACGCACACGTGCACAAACTTATTTGTGCACGGCAGATTTGCAGAGAAGAGTGCTGCATTTTCTTAAAAAAAATGTTTGTCTAGCAGAGTAAGTGCTCTTCATGCTGCAGACGACATTTCCTCTCACTGCTTATCCACACGCCACGACTGTCATTTGCCATACTAATTGCAATCATTCTCCCATGTAAGATGTCAATGCCAGAGAAGCAGCAGCAGCTGTTAAAAAAAAAAAGCATCTTTTTCTTTTTCAGTTGACATAACTGGTGTCATTTCTGAACGGTAGGATGCAGAGGAATGCTGCTCTTTGTGAGACAGGATTTTCACTCTTGACTGCAGACTACCCTCCATTTTCTCCACCAGCACATTTTCTTTTACTGCTTATCCACAAGGGGCAATTCACTACTGTTAATTGCTATCCTAATGACAAGTCTTCTCTCCTGTAAGACGATGCCCTAGAAGCTGCAGCTGTTCAAAAATGCAAAATTTTCCCAAGGCTACATATCTCACAATCCCTTTTTTTGGTGATATTTTGACACATCCTCATCCTCGCTGGGAAAAGAAGATGGACCCTCCACATTAAACATCAGTGTTGTCTGTGCACCATCAGATGGATTAAGTGTATATTTCAGGGGAGGGAGAGAGAAAACCTTGAAATAATGTGTGAAAGAAGAAGGAGGGAAAATAATGGCTATCATTCAATTTAGAAGGAGCCCAAAAATTCCACCTCGTCAATCATTAGAGGAGGAGCTGCAGGCAAGCTCTATTTTCATTTTCTCTGGCTCCCACACACACACACACACACACACACACACACACACACACACACACACACACACACACACACACACACACACACACACACACACACACACACACACAGCAGAGCAGTCCACAGCACACCGCAGCATCCAACATAATCAAGTACAGTGTGAAGAAAATTTACCTCAAGCTCAGGGTGTTGACAAAGTGCTTCAGTGAAAGTTTAATGGCGCAATTTCGCCGCGCTGTATTGCTCCCCTATAGCATACAATATTCTTTACATCTCGAAAGACACTTCATATTCAAAGCAAAATAACATGATTCTCCCCAACAAGAACTCACATATCATTTCACACCCAGTCTCAAGTTCTTTTTTTTTTTTCTTTTTTTCTTTTTAAACAGACAAATAAGTCTTCTATATTACATAAAGATTTGATTGTTTAAAATACAGCACTTTCAAAAAAGGAACATTTCCATTTTGCAGAAAGCATTATTGATAAAATAGTTGAGTGCAAAGGCACTTTCTGGAGTAGGTATGGTAAGATTTTGCCGCTTGTGGGATTTTGAAAAGGTCTCTTTTATGATTCAACACTCACCATTTATCTGTGTATGCTATGTATGTACAGGAATGTAAATCTGTAGCATGTACTCTTCTACAAGGAATAGTGATTTCATATGTTTTCTGTTTTTCACAGGGAAAATAAAATACAGTTTCATGAAAAGCACAAAGCCGTATTTGTACACAGTCCTGCCCATTGTATACCTGCCGTCGTCAAAGTCTTTTGGAATTCAATTTTTCAAAAAAGAAGAAATAATTTATACTTTCCAAGAGAAAAAAATAGAACTGCATATTAATATACTTCTTATACTCCCTTTATACATCTTGAAAAGAAAGAAAGAGAAGAAAAGGAAGAGAGAAAAACGATCACCAAAGGACTGGGTATGCCTCAAGTTAATCATGTAGGATTGAACACAGATAGATAATATAGATATATAGAGAGGGCTATTATTACAGTAAATGCATGACCATTATGAATGGTGCAAAGAACCTGCGGGGGTGGGGGTGGGCTGGGGTGTGTGTGGGGGGGAGGGGAGGGGAAGGGAGGGGGGGGGGGGCACTATCTTACAGTTGGCTCATTGCTGTCTGTTTCTCCAGAACCTCCAGATAGTCTGGTTCTGTTTTTAGCTTCCCAGGGAGCAGAAGCGGGTGCTCATTGTTTTTGAAGGGTGGTCAGCCCCGTAGTACTTCCTCGGGGTCCCGTACAGCACCGTTTTGTTCAGCCTGTCCTGGTTGGTGATGTGCCGCCGGGCTGTGGCGGCCTCGTAGGGGGGCACGATGCAAGGTCTCTTAGGTAAAGTGCAAAAGTTGTAATGGAAAGGAGGGGCGCCTGCAGCCGTGGGAAGCTCTTTGTGGGGCCTCTCCCCTAAATTTTGATACAACATCTCAGGAGGCTCTGGGGTGCTCAAACCGCATGATGTCGGAGATTTATCCATAAAATCCATTGTGCTGATGGTGTAGGCCCCTGGGCTTCGGGTGAGGACATCCTTCTTTGCGTCCAGGGGCCCAAAACTGAGCTCCTTCAGGTTGCGATAATATGCCACCTGTTCACCATCCTTCTGCATGTAAATAGGGTTTTGGCACATAGAGCCCACAGGTGGAGGAATGTAGTTATAAACGTGGCTTTCGGAGGTTTTGTCTTGGGTCGGTTCAGGAGTGTAGGAGCCATATTGCACTTGGAAAGAGTTGAGATCTAAGTTGTTAGCGCCTGTGGGGACATGTTCCACTCCTTTACGCCTTTTCAGAACAAAAACAAAGAGGCCTGCTCCAAAGCAGACCGACAGGATGAAAACAACAAGAAGTCCGAGAATCAGGACTGACAGTGGGACCTCGGGGTGCAACTCTGGAGTGTGGATCCGGGATTCAGTGGGGCTGATTGAGCTGAAAGAAGACGAGGAAGGTGTGGTGGCCTCGGTGCCCGGGCTTATTATCGTGGGGGCTTTCGTAGGGGGCATGTTGTGGCGGGGGCGCTTCGCTGGGCTCGGGGCAGATGGCCTCGTTGCGAAGTGAGCGCAGCAGGCGACCTGCATGTTTAGAGGGGGAATCACACGTGATTTCGTTAACCACTACGCTGGTACTGGACAGCTCCATCCAGTTCTTGAGTGCAACAATGTCACAGGTGCAGTCCCAGGGGTTCTCCTGCAGGTCGATCTGGATAAACGCTGACAGCTGGTCTAGGACCCCTCGAACGGCGAGGTAGGAGAAATGGTTATTCCTCAAGTTGAGTCGTGTTAGCATGGTGCCCCCAAAAACATTGTCGGGGAGCGACCTTAACAGGTTGTTGTTCAGAAAGAGCAGCTGAAGGTTATGCAGAGCGTTAAATGTTTGTGGTAAAATGTCTTTGATGATGTTATATTCCAAATACAGATACTGGAGCGACTGCAGGCCAGCAAAGAGCGATTGAGTAAGTGATTCAATGTAATTCCCATTCAGATAGAGCCGTCTGAGGTTGGTTAGATTCTCGAATGCACCTTCCCGAATCACTGCTATCCTATTATTTCCTAAATGAAGCAGCTCCAGTGAGCTGTACTCGGTGAGATCAGTTCTGTAAATGACTTGTAAGTAGTTACCGGTCAGGTGGAGCTTCTTTGGGTAGGAGGGCTTGGGGTTCAGCTCGCTGATGTTGTGCAACTTTCGCTCTTGGCAATTGATGTTCAATCCGCTGTCAGGGTTCTGTGATGTGCACACGCACACAGTGGGACATAACATGGGCACAGGGGAGCGCGTCTGGTAAACCATTATGGGCCCAAAGACATGTTTGTCCTTTGTGATGCGCGGGGTGGGCCTGTAGCGCATTTTGGGCGGGCGGGAAGCTTTTGGGGCACGGGTGGGGGTGATCATGCCGGGATGGTAGGTCGGAGGCAGGGCCCCCTGAAAGTGAGAGTCGGAGGGGGGGTGAACGCGTTCTCCAGCGTTCCTGCGTGGGCACAGGTCCTGCTTTATGAGCTGCGTGATGTCTTTACCATGCAGCCTGAACGGCGTCTCACACACTATGTCCCCCACGAAGACAGAAATAGTGTCCAACCAGGATTTGAGGGGAATGAGATCACAGGTGCAATTCCACGGGTTCTCCTCCAGCTGGATCTCCATGATGCCCCCTATGTGCTCTAAAACTCCGGCAAATGGCAGCATCTTGAGCCGGTTGCCACGTAAATCCAAGTGGGTGAGGAGCACGAAGCGGAAAATGTTGGGAGGCAAAGACAACAGCAGGTTGTCATTTAGGATCAACACTTTGAGCTTATTCAGCTTACTAAAAGCACCCGGCTCTATGGCGCTGATATAATTATAGTCTGCCTGTAAATACTCCAAACTCTCCAGTCCTGTGAAGGAGTCCTCTTTAATCACCTCCAGGTTGTTGTTGTTCAAGTGGAGCCGCTTCAGGAAGCGCAGCCCGTTGAACGCTCCGGTTCGGATCTCCTGCAAGCCGTTATTCCCCAGATGCAGTGAGGTGACATTGCCGTAATTGACAAACTCATTGGCGCTAAGCCGTGACAGAAAGTTTCCATTGAGAAAAAGCTGAGAGATTTTATTCGGGGGCGCCTGGAACTGACTGACGGAGGTAAATCCTTTATTCTCACAGTTGATGTTCAGAACGTTCTCCCGCTCCTCACAGGCGCAGCGGGTCTTGCAGATCTCTTTGGAGGCTGAAGTTTTGCGGCTCTCCGTTGAGAGGCTGGTGACCGTGAGGACGCTCAGCAAGAGGACGCCGCTCAGCATCTTTACAGCCAAAAATGGTCGCTGAAATATGAATCCAGCATTTAACTTGTGCAGTGTGAGCCTTGGATGGGAAGAAGAATCCAAAGAAAAATCAGGGGGAAGAGTTCTCAGAGCAGGGAGAGGGGGGAAAAAAAGGGAGGTAGAGGTGCTCACACAAACACTCACTCACACACAAATAAGCACACAAGCATGCAGAAAACAGGCGCACCGCCGTGATTTGGTGTTAAAACGGGACCGTGAAGTCGCTCCATTGACCTTTACTGTGAATCCCCCCCCCCCCCCCCACCCCCCCCAAAAAAAAAAATCAATTCTGGAAGAGAAAAAATCCGAAACCATTGCAAATCAACGGGATCCTGTGTGGTGGATGGACTGGACACATTGTCAGAGACGGAGGAGGATCTGCTTCCCTTTCTGTCCTTACAGAGAGCACGGATTCATCCAGGGGCTCCACGCAGACCACCACCACCACCAGCACCACCACCACCACCACCACCAGCTGCAGACAAATATTCACAGAGAGACAAGAGCTGCGAAACGGAGCCTCTCTTCTTCTCCTCCACACACGAAAAAAAAAAAACCCACTTAAATCCTTTTTCTTTCTTTTTTTTTTCCTCAAAGATCCAGAAATAATGCGCAAAGACGCACCATGACGCACGGCTGGATGTCCTCACCGACTGCTCCTAAGGGACGCAGGACAAAGTCAACTCTGTGCCAGAAGAGAGGGGGACAAAGCAGCGCTCTTGAGAGAGGGAGAGATCGGGGGGGAGATATATATATTCCCGGAGCTGAGGCATGCCGACGGTCCTCCTCCTCCTCCGCTCCGCACACTGACAGCAGCACTGAGCGTCTGCTGCTGCTGCTGCTGCTGCCTCACTGCGATGGTGTGTGTGTGTGTGTGTGTGTGTGTGTGTGTGAGAGAGAGAGAGAGAGAGAGAGAGAGAGAGAGGCCTTTACGTCACCGACACAGTCAACATAAACACACACACACACACACACACACACACACACACACACACACACACACACACACACACACACACACAGAGGGTCCCTGAAGTAAGCAATCAATATTCTGCAATACTATCAATTTGAACCTCATCTTATTACATTTTGATCTCAAATGAAGTGATACGTTTGTCAGTCAAATGATCTGAATTTCACTAAACAAAATCACTATTATTGTTGTTTTTTCTGGTTATTATGTCGTCATTCTATCTGGTTCCAGACATATTGAAGAAAAGTTACTCAGATTTATTTATTTTTTTCACGTTTTGTGCATTTCAGTGCATTCATGCAACGAGTAACTTCAGTGAAACCTTGATGCCTTATGGGAAATCATCTGTTTAAAAACAGCAAATTACCATGCGATATAATCTATATTTTGTCATGCACATGTAATGATACAGATGTGGAGTCACATACATATTATTGTTGCCCCCCCCCCAGTAGACAGTTTATCAGCTTTTTCTTGTCTTGTTTTTTTACCCATGACACCACTAGGAGGCAGGAAAGGCCTCTTCTCCTCTTCTCAGGGTCTCTCATTAGTTCCACTTCTTTCTTGTCTTCATTCTTCACCTCTAACTCACTCATTCACACAAATGGATGCTATTATTATTATTATTATTATTATTATTATTATTATTATTATTATTATTATTATTATTATTATTATCATCAGAGAGAGAGAATGGCATTTATACACAGAGTTCCCTGACAATAATGCCATATTTCAGGCTTCGCAGGGTTAATTAATCAGTTCAGTTCATTTGAACCATTATTTGGTGTTTTTAATTGAAAGATGCACTGTAATGTTCCTGTAATATTCCAATGGTAAGTACTCACTCACAGTATTTTCATATAAAGTGCTGCTGCTTCAGTTTGTTGAAGTTTTGGCATGACCAGAAGAATTTACCCGGAGGCGGCTGGACTGTGATGACTGTGATGACGTGACGGGCATTCTTAAAGTTTCATCCGCTTCTGATTTGAGTCTAAAGAGCAGACGGCAGTCCTTAGATGACCTGTGAGCTGCAGCTGGGTGCATAGTGGTTAAAGCAATGCCCTTATGGAGGTGGAGTCAATACACCTTTGGTCAACGAGCTGACTGCTCTGTGTGCGCCCTGTGAATGGGAAACAAACAAAGCAATGTATCAGCCAATCAGCAAACAGGGGGCGTTCGTGCTCGTGCACAGCACAGGGGAGAGCGAGAGGGACGGTAAATCAGCCATGCTAACGTTCTTTTGAGGGGGGGGGGTTCTACATGGTGTTGAGTTCAATATCAACAATGAGTGTGTTTGCATGGACATGAACCCATTTATGAGGACTACCGTTTGTGATCATATTAGGGATATGATGTTGACCAGAGCACAAACACACACACAGACAGCTAACTTAAACACATATAATGCGATGTTAAGAGGTCGTGGACACTTTACAGATGGCAAATACTTCAACGTTGACGACTCGTTTGACATGGGGAGCAAACAGCAGGACCCATCGACCTCCCCTCACACCCGCCCTGTGTGTGCTTCAGCGCTCTTTAGCCTTCCTCATTTTACGATAACTTGGATAACAACCAAAATCATTTTTTCAGATATCTACGCATTACAGCACATTCTTTTTTTTTACTAGGTATTGCTAGGAATGCTGGATGAGACCAGCATGATTCATTTAAACAACAACAACAAAAAACCACGCCGTCTTTTTCTCGAATAACTCAACACCCCTACATACCTGAAATGTGATTTGTGAAGGAGTACCTTAACTCAACTCAGAGGGAGCCTGGAGGCAGCTTTCCCAGCAGCTGCAGTGGCCTTACTGCAGCCTGACTGAGGCATGACAACAGACTGTGACAGCAGACCAGGCGGGAGCACACAAAGGTGGCCAATTTTCTTTCTACATGCCAGGTATCTGACAGGACTGGTCCAGCTCTGCTGATATTATATATTTTATCCCAGTTTAAAAACATATAGTAGAGGCAACATGATGTTTTACAGTTCTATTTAAGGATTGAGATAACTAGATCATCCTCCTGTAAATACATCTTCCTGATTATAGCAGTGGCGATAATGATGACAAAGGATTGATGCACGTAATGATGAGGGTGACATTCAGCTTTTTGTTTGTTCAGTTCTTCCATTGAGACTGATGGGAGGCTGATGGGTGCCTCAGGTTTCAGCGATGATTGATGGCATGAAGGGTTGTTGAAGGAAAAAGCCTGCAGGTTTCCACATGAGACCAGGTGGGTATATGTTGTCAGAGAACAGCTCCACAGCACGTTTGTCAAGTCAATCACAGCCCACTGAGGACGACTGTACCTGAAGCATGTGTGTGTGTGTGTGTGTGTGTGTGTGTGTGTGTGTGTGTGTGTGTGTGTGTGTGTGTGTGTGTGTGAGAGAGAGAGAGAGAGAAGGATGGAGGAGAGGAACCAGGGTAAACAACTATATGAGCATTTTTAAATGGATATAAATCTTTATTCTATGAATATATGAATATTAAACATTAGCACTGTTAAAGCTTGGTCACACCAGGGTTTGGAACACTGAATTCATTTTTTTCTCAATAGAATCTTTATAAGCCCCAACACAAATTGTTCACTACAAATTTCAACTCTGCTGGAAATTCCTTCTTTCTGTTCTTCACCCAGAGTATACAATCTTGACAATGTTGACCTTCATGAAAATGGAAAGCCCCAGACTCAAAAACAAAGGAAGCTTTTTCTGCCACTGGATTTATGTGAGTGAATAGATCGGCTATTTGGGTTCATCACACCCCCGCTCTGCCCCCTCTGACCAGGGCTGGATTAACCTGTTGGAGGGCATTGGGGCAAAACATGAGGTTAGGCCCTTATTGAGGCCCCCTTGATCCTAAACCTAATTGTACAGCTTAATTAAATGCTAATTCATTCAAATGTATTACAGGTTCCATGCTTTGGGCCTTAAGCTTCGATTAAAAAGGCAGAAGGCACCCGACCGCCTTTTTTTGTTTCAATTTACCGAAATCGCTTAACCACATTCCCACAAACTAAGTGACACAGTAAAGATAATCCAATCAAACAGTAAGATGATTGAAATGGCTGGTTGTTTGTTGATCTGGAGTGTAGGGAGTGGGAGTGTTTTGTATCACAACATCTTAAGAGACTGACTGGCAGCTACTCTGGCCTTTAAGCATGCTCGGCCCGGCTGTGCTCGATGCCAATGACTGCAGAGCCTCCAGGTCCAGCTCCTGCTGACAGCAAAAAACGAACAAACGGCAAAACATAAAAGACTGAGCAGCGACAGATGAAAGGCCTCTGTAATCGTGGTGAAGAAATTGCCTCAACCAACCCTCCTTCTCAGCGACAGCCATACCAAGGGCCTCAGGCTGGATGTCAGCCCTTTCTTCTCTGATTGGGTACCAACATTTTGTACAACTGCAATTGTATCAAACAGGGAGGCAGTTGTAGTTTCGACCCTGCAAAGTTGACAATGGAATGAGTGAAGGAGGGAGGCCATGCTCTAGTTAATTACCAATGCTCATAGTCATCAATAGAGTTGAACCTGAGGTATCTTGGGTCTTGAATGTGTCCAGTTTAACGGGTGAATTCTTCAGGGTGCTTAAAGTCTGTCTCTCGGAGGGTGGTGGCCAGCTGGCTGACCCAGATATTCCACAATAAAAGTCAACATGTTGTGTTTGGTCTTGCAAGATATCTTGGAAGCTGTGGCACAAAGAAAACATCAAACTGCATACTATTCAGATAGCAGCTAAAAGCTCTGTGGGCTGGTGGCTAACCCTTGGCCTCGTGTCCGTAGGATACTTGGTGGTTCATGCCGCCCAGAATGCAAGCATGGTTTTTAGATGGATTGAATGAAGTGAAGCTGATTTCATGAATACGTCTTGTGGATTTTTCTTTCTTTCGTTTTTTTCTTTGTGTATTAGATGAAAAACAAAAAAAGGCATTTATCCATTTATCAAAACCACAATAAATGACATTGAAACATTGATAGCTGCTAGTTTACTTTTGTCTACATTGTGGATAAGTCCAATAGCTCTGGTGCATCAATCACTTTGACAGAATATTGCTCAGCTATTAGACAGGAATCAATGGTGCAAATAATGTGTTAAGTTATTGTAGTTTGTTTAGTACGCAGGCTAGCTTGGAGAGCTAGCGTGTTAGCTGTTCGCTCAACATTTACAGTAGTTTGCCAGCCAGCCCTGTAAAAAGCGTGGATGTGGATTAACATAATTGTGTGGTGTTACCAGGCCTTTAGAGTGATGTCATTTATAAAGAGCAGAAGCATAAATAATCACCATATATCATCATCATTTTCTACTTTCCAGTGGCTGTTTGCACATGAACGATCACCTACAGGTCTCCCCTTTCTTTCATTTAACACTCCATCACTGTATAATCCTTTTTGTGTGTTTGGGAGGAGACAGAGAGAGGTGTGGGTCAAACAGAGGAAATGAAGAAGTGTATGAGATGAGAATTTGGAGTGGAAAAAGAGATTGAAGGATTGCTATTTTAATGGCTTTGACGTACGTCTGTGAGTTTGGCCGCTGGGGGTTCACTGTGTGACTGTCACCGAGGATGAGGCTTAAAACATAACTCAAAACAATGAGTTTTGAAAAAGAGAAAATCCACCATGAA
Organism: Anoplopoma fimbria; assembly: GCF_027596085.1. Taxonomy (NCBI): domain Eukaryota; kingdom Metazoa; phylum Chordata; class Actinopteri; order Perciformes; family Anoplopomatidae; genus Anoplopoma; species Anoplopoma fimbria. The sequence continues at coordinate 3,161,759 of NC_072452.1, read as the reverse complement.
ACAGAATTGACATGTGTTGTTTACTCATCAGCATATCATGTCAAAAACATTACAAATCAAAAATATGAAATATCTATTCAATTTTGCTATGAACAAATTCATCTTCGGGTTCATTGTTGTCGAAAATGGGTATATATTCAATAGTTTTTACCTTAGAGATAATATAAATGTATTAAATGATTATGAAAAAAATTCAAAGAACTGAAATCAAACCTGCTCAACATACTGAAATAAATAAAAGACAGTATGTTGAAAATGTGCTAAGCTATTCACACGATGACTAGTTATTCATGTAAAGATATTCACGTTGAAATGACACATAAGGATTATTGGTTACAGGGAGGATAGGAATAACTAGGTCAGAAGAAGTTGGCTATTTACCGAGCTAGTTGAGCTGCAAGCTGTTAAAGGACAGACATTTACACACCAGAGGCATGTGGAGACAATCACACAAAATGTGAATAACTGGGATAATTAGCATTCTGCTATTGGTACCCGCAGTAATACGTTTTTCTAACAATTGCAGTACTTTACTAGAAACATTTAAATGATATAAGCGTGGTTAATAATAAATAAGTGGAGAGGCCCAATCCATTTTATATTTTATTAAAGCACGACTGGTCCCAAGAAATGTGAAAGTTACCTTACTAATGGTTAAAACATAAACCACCATCTGAACAGACACCTTCAAAACTAACACCGATCAATAAATAACATTTGCATTTTGGAAAAAACAGCGACAAACTTAACATAATACTCGGTCCAGCACTGCATGATGGTAAATGTGGGGCATTGCCAGCGGTGCTGTACATCCAACAACAGGGGAATCCAGTGAGCTCGCGTTCAGCTCAACTGGTCAGAGCTATGCATTGAAATTGCTTTAATCCTGAAACTGGGCTACTTCTTTGTTGAACCTCAGCCCCTCTGAGAGCGCCGTTTTTGCAGGTTGGGTTTTTATAATGGGTCGGATGTTGTTGAAAAACCCTGACCCGTGCATCACTACAGCACACTATGTCGATAAATATTAATATTGTTCCCGCAGGCAGACCGCAATTCTGTCTGAGGTAAATGTTTCTACAGCCTGAGCTACCGCTATTTCATTGAGTTTTCTTTTAATTAAGTGTTCTGTTACACAGGTACACAGTTGTCTGGGGCTTTTATTGTGAAAGGTAAGAACGGAAGAAGTGGATCTGGAATGCGTTGTCTTTGTCAATGTAGAAAGGAGTTATCAAGCCACTGTGTCGTTGTACAGTATAGTGTGCGCACAATGTGATCATATTGATGCCTTTACTCGCTGTGCAAAGTTCAGAAAAATCAACCTCTGAAAAAATGAATTGTGGTTGCTTTTTTGCAGCATAATATTCAGGTTCAGTGTGAAAGCACTTGTCAAAGACACAGTTCAATAAAGAAAATATTGACGTGAAAATAATCACCTGAACAATTTTTTTTTTATAAAGGTTCAACAAAACTGTGTCAACTGTTGGCATGAGATCTGGGTCTGTGTTCAGTGAGTTACCAAAGCTCTTTTCTAACGGACGGTTTATCTGTGCCTAACACATAATTATTATGGGATGTGCTCTTACATTGAGTTCACCCTGGAAATGATTTAGTGGGTGAAGTTAGTAGTAATGTAGATTGTTTTACTTTAGTTAGCTTACTTTAATTGCAATATTATTATTTGTGAAAACTGCTAACAAGTGCCTAGACGTTGAGGAAGATCAGACTGTGAACAAAATTATTCACGCTGTTTCTAAGCAACAAAACGTCAAGTACTATGAGAAATTGGGTTTATTAGTGCCTTAACTGTGGGTAACTTTGGCAAAACTCACTCAACTCAGCAACTCTCAACAAACCAGATGGTCAGACAGTTATTCACCAGACAGAGTTTAATCATGGGAGGAAGGTGTATTTAGTTTTTTGAATAAGAATGCCGCTGCACAATTCATTGCATTTGCCTCAAACACCCACTCACCTGCTGGCTTGCCTATTGATAAATCCAGTAATTGTCTGTCTAAGCTGGAGTTTCTGCTGAGCTCCCTCATGACAAGGGAACTAATATGTTGTAATGAGCCCGAGCACCAGGCCAACAGAATCAAATTCTCACTTTGGGCCCAGGCATAATTTCATTTGGATCCCAGGTTTAAAAAGTTTCTAGGAGCCCCGCTTGATAGAACACTCAGAAATAAGCTTACTTAAGCGTACTCTTTTATAACACTGCATTCATGAACAGACATGACATACACATAGGATCAAAAAGGCTCTTTTTTCAGTCTCCATTCTTTTCATTTCTTTTACGCAATTGTACATCAGCACGCTTGGTGTGGCAAAGCAAACAGTGTGTGATTTGAAGGCAGATGAGCAGAAAGCTAAAAATATGCCCAAATTTGAGTGTTGACATAGACATAGAGATGAAATGTCAGAATCAGAAGAGAAAGAACCAGAGCAAAGACAACAAACAGACAGAATAAAGAAAAGGGGATGATGGGAAGAGGTGAAGTGGTGATAAGTAAAAAAAAAAAAAAACACTCACTGAGTTATATTATGACTTAACTTGTAGTGTTTCTCATTAAATCATGATTGAAAACTGAAATTATATGGATGAAAAATGTAAATATCTGGGAAAATAGATGCTCAGTTCCAAATAAATGGAAAAACATTTCAGATTTTGACCCATAGATAACTATTAAGGTGTACTCAGTAAAGTGCAGATTTATGAAAGGTGTGTCTGCAACAATCACTGCTGTATATTGTGATTAAGTGAATACAACCCACTGGCTAAACCCAGGTTTAGACACTTATGGCCCGTACGACGTCATAAAACACACTTAATTCTAATTCTAATACAAACAGCGGTTTTTGCAGGCAAACGTCTCAAAGTCATCGTGTAAGACACATCATACAACCTTGCCAAAAACAAAATTAAACTCACCAGGCTGCCTGCCCATGAAGCAGTTCTGTTAGCTGTTAGCCAAACACACCATCCAAACAATAAAAGTGAGCCGAAGGTTTACTGTGTCTGTGTGGCTACCACTGTGTCTCTGGCTGCAGAGCAGTGGCCGAGAGGTACTCAGCAGTGTTTGTACTGGTAGTTCCGTTAGCTGTTATCTGTTTGCCATACACACTGTCCAAATCACAAATTGAGCACATTCAGCTGTGTAATCAATAATGGCCCCTACAGGCTGCTGGCCTGTTCAGAGTAGTGAGTGAGGAAAAAGCAGGCAGTTAATGGCAGTATTAAACAGGCAATAAAATACGTTTTGAGATAGTGTGAGTCACTGCAAACATGACAGGTCCTCCAGCATGCAGCTAAAACTCGCCACCCAAAGACGTATGCAGTTTGCTGCAGCAGAATGGGAGATTAGCCTTGGACAGACACAAAGGCGGACACTCACTGACGGTCATGTGCACGCACACACATGACCTATCCCCAGTTTGCAGATTGCATCCAACTGAAACTGAAACGCCTTTGTGCTGAGCATGCAGGAAAACTACTGTGGCTGAGGCAAAAATGTGAATGGTCCTATCTATAGCCGGTGTTGGGTTTGTCTGTTCTGGGCTACTGTAGAAACATGGCAGTCGCTCCGTGTAGAGGACCCCCTCCATGTGTAGGCATGAAGGGCTCATTCTAAGGTAACAATGTCTCAGCAATTGTTATTTTCAGGTGATTAAACATGAAAGAAAACATAGTTACTAATATTATATTACATGTTTGCCAATAGATCCTACTAAATGCTACACACTGTACCTTTAAGTTATTTGCCTCATTCTCATTAACCCTTATCTATTTGCAGTTTGGGGACTACTTCATGCATCCTTTTCCTGGTTCTACGAAGGGGCAAAAGCATGCATTGCACCCTTAGTTTAATATTCTGCATCCTCAGTTGAAATTTGAGTAATAAATGCCAAGGGCAAGGCAGTAGCTGCACAGACTGTGTGGGCATCTCCATGTGCACCTCTAATCTAGGTTCATGTGTTTACTGCAGCGCAACGTGCAAAACGGTCAGCAGGTGGGCTGACTATTAAATACTCTCAGTCAGTCACATCACTGGTCTTCCAGCTGGAAAAGAGGCTATGATCTCCATGGTAACCTCGGAATCTAACCGAACAGTCTGATGTGTGTAGAAGTCTCTGTCATATTGTAGCAGCCTGGAGTAATTTTCAGGCCATTTAATGACGGTAAACACAAAGAAGGGTCATGCGTAGCAGCTCTGCTCAGAGGCTGCAGATTTAACAACATATATGTCCTCCTCCCTTCAGATGCTGCAGCCATTTCATGGACTGAAGGGGAAGTTTCACACCGTACAAAGCAGCTGATACTGCTCGAATCATTCATTCATAGATTCAATTCAATTCAATTCAGTTTATTTTGTATAGCCCAGAATCACAAATTACAAATTTGCCTCAGAGGGCTTTACAATCTGTGCACATGCAATCAATGCAATCGGAATTTTCTGTGCCGATTTTGGTTAAAGGAGGAGTGGTGGAGGGGTGGGGGTAGCAAAAGCTATATAATAATATAATAAATAGTGTAACTATTGACTTTTAATACTAGGTAATATATAAAGTAATATTCTTTTTTAAAGGAGTTATAAGTATTTTATTACACTTCCTCAGCAACATTGGCACTAACCAATCAGTATTGAGTGTAGTATATGTAGTATTGAGTGTCCAATCAGAGGGTCGGTGGTTCGATACCCGGCTTCGGCAGTCGATGTGTCCTTGGGCAAGACACTTAACCCCAAGTTGCTCCCGAAGGCTTGCCATCGGTGTGGACTGGATGATGAATGTTAGTTAGAGTCTGATGGTGGCACCTTGATGGTAGCCTGTCATCAGTGTGTGAATGGGTGAATGATATGTAATATACTACTGACTGTAAGTCGCTTTGGATAAAAGCGTCTGCTAAATGACCGTAATGTAATGTAATGTAGTATATAGACGGGTTGTGAGCAACATCACAACAGAGTCCTGTGGTAACAAGGGGGTACTCTTTACAGGATTTCAAGCAGGACCATGGTCCTTAGCTGATAGGAGAGTGCAGAAACAATGGATGGAAAAGGTTTAGTATTTAGAAAGGATGACTTGCCTTTGCTAAGAACAGAAGAAGATTATGAATCCAAGCCATGAAAAGGGTGGTCCTGGTGGTCCTGGTGGTCCTGGTGGTCCTGAAGACATCAAGTGTCTGTGCTGAGCCCACTTCGTGTCTAGTACATTTCTTTTTTGAACACAAGGAACCCGTCTACGACCTTCATATTGAAAGGGAACGTGCTAGCGAAGAAATATGCTGACTTGTTATTTTTGTATGTTGACTTACAACAATTCACAGCAGTGTCAATTAAGCTTTTGCCGTTAAGCGATCGGATCCCATATCAATCTGATATCATATTGCTTGGTTTTACCTACAACCATATCAAAGTGATTTTACCTAACATACTTTCAGAGCTGAGCCACATGCCGCCACCCCCTGGTTGTCGGATTGCCTAACAGCGTTCTTGAGTAACCTCGATTGGTCTACAGAAACTATTGCCCAACCATAGTCCCAATGTTACCCACGCTCGTCACCATTTCTCTGTCTGTTTGTTCATTGTTTTAGTTAGATATCTAGCTAGCTATGAGAGAAGATGACGACGCTAAAATGAATTGTTTCTCTGTTATTAAAATAGGCCAGTTGCTGCTTTTAGATAACAACATGTTGCAAATGCAAACTACAGCATGATCATACATGGGCCTAAGAACAAAAACAATAAATGAGATTCATATACAGTATCTATATTATATACACACATTTGGACATCCTTCACAACTACTGAGAACCCTAAACTGTACAATATATCTGATAGAAGAACAGTTGCGCAAAATACCATTTTGATATACAGGAATACTTTTTTTATTTTACAATGGACAAGTTCAAACTGTCCACACAAGAACAGTTCAGTTCAGTTCAGAGATGATTGTCATGCTAGCCATGGTTCTTCTGCCAGTTAGGTTTTCTAGTTGATGCTAAAATGTATGATTGACCTGTCAGTACCGGGGGCTGGTATGGCAGCATGTTAATGCTCATGATATTGGAACGTTCAGTTCACTTTTTTTAAATTACATTACTTTTTTTTCCCTGTTTTTTTTTTGTTGTTGAAATGTATTCATGGGTTTTATGTATAACAGATGTAATCATGCAACGTAACCTTCATTGCTGATAGGAGGGAAGTGATCCAACTCATGATACTATACAGTACAGGGTGACTCATCGTGTGTGTTGTCAGTATGCTTTCATAGGTGATTCATTTCTTTGCGGCCTGGTTTATATGAACGCTTTAGGTCAGGCTTACTAAAAAAAAAAGGTCTATAGAGAAAATGAATGTGGAAATGTATTTCCAAATCCAAGGCTATTAAACGGAAGTAATTTTCACTTTTATTGAGGTTTGATGAAATAAGAATAATATCCCCCCAGAGCCACAACACCTGCCGGAGCGCCATGAATCTGTAAAAATACAAAGACAGAGAAAGAGAAGTGAGTGAGGACTTCATTGGGAAATATATAGGATATATTCAGTCCTGTGTCTCTTAGATCAAACTAATGTGATCCGTGTATGTACACAAGACGCCTTGATCCCCAAACTGAGCAGACTGGAAAATCGAATCCTTGAGAGCCATTGTAGATGGGTGCCAGCACTTGTTGGCTTTTCACTGTCAATTTATTAGTCTGCATGAAACATGAAGGAGGCTGAAAGGCATTACAATGTCTCTATCAAACCACCACCACCAAATACAAGGTCAAATTTTCTTCTTCTGTCCTGTCACATATGTGAATATGTGCGTTAGGTGAGGCATATGAGAGGCCGTCTAGGCCATAATTCATACTTGGTCTTACATACACCACCAAACTCTTTTACACATATTACTATGCACTTTTACATGCACAATCATACTCTCTCACATACACACTTTTGTCTGGGCCATAAATCAAATTTACTTACATACCCAACTATACTTTCTTAGAAACACTATTATTCTCACTTACAGACAACATCATACTCTTACACATACAATATAATACTCTAGTAGTGTATGCAAGATAGAATACTTCTGTATGTGAGAGTGAATGATGTGTGTGTGAGAGAGTATATTAGTGTATGTGAGAGAGAATGATAGTGTGTGTGAGAGAGTAGTGTATGTGAGAGAGAATGATAGTGTGTGAGAGAGTATAGTAGTGTATGTGAGAGAGAATGATAGTGTGTGTGAGAGAGTATAGTAGTGTATGTGAGAGAGAATGATAGTGTGTGAGAGAGTATGAGAGAGAATGTAGTGTATGTGAGAGAGAATGATAGTGTGTGTGAGAGAGTATAGTAGTGTATGTGAGAGAGAATGATAGTGTGTGTGAGAGAGTATAGTAGTGTATGTGAGAGTGAATGATAGTGTGTGAGAGAGAGGAATTGAAGTATATATCAGAGTATAGTAGTGTGTGTGTGAGAGAGCAAATTATAGTGTATGTGAAAGACAATGTTTGTGTTTTTGAGAGCTTATGATAGTTCATGTGAGAGGGCATTGTACTGGGTGTGAGAGAGTATAATTATATAGGAAGTCAGTTTGATCGAACAGGAAGACAGTTTAAATACTCATTCCCTGATTGGCTTACAGCCTTGAAAACAAAACCTGTACCTGCCCAGAGCACTGCTAGCTAAATTGGAGCTACAAGTAGCACTTTTAAGGAAAAGTTTACAGTTCTGTAAGAACAGTATAGGAGGCAGCCATGATATTTTTATTTATTTACCTTCTTTTTCAGGGTCAGTTTTTGTTCATAGAGGCTAATGAGGAGGACATTACTATTTTTTTCAGTAAAACAATGCGGTGTGTTCAGAACATTATAAGAGAAAGTGACAGCATGATTTTGGACAGAATATTTAGTGAACTTGATGGATACAAACAGACAATTTCTTCCTTTCTCTCAATTAGCCAGGAGTTAGAAGGGACCGACAGTCGAGAAACTTCAGTTGCCCTGGGGAGCATACTTTTCAACAATGAGACCACCATAGCTAACTAAACCTAAAGGATTGTACTAGTGGAAAAAGCACAGTTTTCAACATTACTGCCAACTACTATCTGAACCATACCATAGGTTTTGTGTAAGCGTGCATTTCTTCATCCAGAGTTTTTTATTTATGTGGGTACAGTGGGAATCTGGCACAAGCAAAGTTGATGTAACACTGAAAGCTGCCTACAAACAATGCATTTAAGGGGTACCTGCATCACTTATTCAATGTATACAACTTCTGTTATAGCCTCTACATAAGCATGGTGGGTGGCTGGTGTTCCTATCTGAAGGCAACATTGTAATAACTCCTATCAGATTCATATCATGCTTACCCTGTTCCTGTTTTATCTGCATTTACTGCACCACTTTAACAATGTCATAACACCCAGTAACTTACACATTACTCTCAAGACTGGCCATTATAGCCTGGTTCAATTCCTCATCATCAGATGAATGGTCCGAGATGGAACTCTTTATCGAAAGGTAGGCAGCATAGTCGTCATTGCTGGCTGTTGGAGTCTGGTTAACTGTGGTAACATAATCTAAGTCGATGACACTCGATTCTTGCTGTACTGCACTGGACTGGGTTGCTGTGGTCATGCTGCCACTCAACGATTGCTGTACTGCCGTGGACAGGTTTGCTCTCCCACTTCTTGTGAAAGGATAACTAGAAACCTGTAGTGTTGATGCGATTTGGTTTCCTCACTGGATGTGGATGTTGTGTCAACCACTACACCATCCTCTGAATCTGAGCTGTCAAACTAAAACAAAACATACAAACAAAAAAGTGAAAAAAATAATAATAATAAAACCACAAATTAAAAAAAATAAATAAATAATAAAACCACAAATTAAAAAAAAAAAGTGGTTAAGCTCATTGTCAAAACAAGAAACCTCTAGTAAAAAAAGGATGGCTTCATATTGTTTTAAAATAGCTTACCGGAACTGGAAGAACACTTGTTGGCCTGATGTACACTGCCTTTGACTTAAACACTTTGTGAATCATAAAGCCATTCAGTTCCTGGCCCTCACGCAGCTTTGGTGAAACAAGTTTGTTTCCACATGGCATCAAAAGTTCAATACTGAAAAAAAAGAAAAACAGGGTAAAATACAAATACCTTTTTTTTATTTTATTTTTTTTAATAACTCTTTAGCAATCAACTCATGAACAATAACAGACATAGCCTAAATATTCAGACAATACCTGACTTCCTCTGGAATTTTGTCCTTGAATGCTTCCCTTATCTCCACAACGACTGTCCTGCAGTCCCAGATTTTCCTCATTTCAAAGGCATTTAAAACATGAAGCCTTCTTTTGGCTTTATGCTTGCAAACTTCACCCTATTCTGGATAAAGTAACAGTATGCCATCCTTGTTGAAGGTGGGGTGATTTTAGACAGTGGTCCTAAAAAAGAAAGCATAATCATATTGGCATTCTTTTTTTATTATAACCATATTATTATTAGTTGTAGCAGTAATAGTAGTAGCAGTATATAATGTAAACATAAACAAGGCGCCACACATCTGAATTCAACACTGATTGGTCTGTATGTGTGTCAATCATGTAAAGCGTCGTTGTCAAGGCTGTTGCTATGCAATGATTGCGGCTCTTGACAGAAGTCAGTTTTGTAAATAAAACTATGGCATCTCAAGACTGAAATTGCATCTCTGTTTGCTGTGTTTTAACTTTACGTTAGAATTTGACTTTTGACAATATCAGTTACTAAAGTCAATTTTGTAATATACTTCTTATTTGGCTCCGTCGAGATGACAAATGAGCGGTGACCGTATAGATAACGTGACGGCCGTAAAACATGTTGACCGTGTACCACACAAAATCGCAGATAGGACGCTATCATAGACTGTATATAGCTATAAGGAGGCTCTCATTACCCTGTGTTTAATTAACATTAACTTCAACAGCTTGGTAAGGTAACATACACGGCTAGTTACCAGTCAACAACAATAAGGGCTTACCTTATTCACAACCGTTAATGTAACACAATTAAGCTTATCCCTTGACAAGTTTCTTTTCTAACATAATTTTACTGCCCCTAATTATTGCTGAAGACCTCTACCTCTGCTTAGCCTGCAGCCACTCCCCCTTTCCCTGTGTGTGTTGGTGTTTGTTTGATTGCAGGAGTGGAGACAGGTGTACAGGAGCCAGGCCACCAGCTGTCCTCCATCTCAATCAGCCTGCCCTGAAAAGCCCGGTCCGGACTCCTCCACACCGCCAGATGGTAGACTCTGTTACTCAGTTAGTGTCGCTCTAGCTCTCCAGTCTATTTGGCATAGTATCAGTTACCCTGATGCTTAATTCCTGTTTTCCTGTTCCCTCAGCTTTCCCCTGCCTGAACCTGCCTTTGTCTCCAGCCCTGTTCCCTGCTCGTCTCCAGCTCCGGTCCTGGCTCCCTGGCTTCGCCCCACCTGATCCCCTCGTCCTTCCTGCAATATTCTTATTATAAGAACAATAAAGCCCTCACCCCTACTCTCTGCCTCCCCGTCTCTCTGTGCTGCATTCAGGTCCACCAGTCTTGTCATAACACTCACACACACAACTATACTCTCTCACACACACAACACAACTATACTCTCCCTCACACACACAACTATAAAAGAGAATAGTAGTGTGTGTATTAGAGTATGATGGTGCATTTAAGAGTGTTTTTGTGTGTGTTAGAGAGAATAGTAATTTATGTATGAGAGTATGACAGTAAATGAAGGAGAGTATGACAGTACATTTAAGAAGGTGTGTGTGTGCGTGTGCGTGTGCGTGTGTGTGTGTGTGTGTGTGTGTGTGTGTGTGTGTGTGTGTGTGTGTGTGTGTGTGTGTGTTTGTGTGGTGGTGTGCATGTGAGATTTTGACATTGTATGTAAGACCAAGTATGAATTCTCATCGAGGCATGACTTGTGATATATCATCATTATTCTTGTCTGGTTTCATGTTCTACTGGAAAGGAGGAATGTAAGATAAACGAATGGCCTGTAAAATCGATGCAATGTGAACAGCTACTCACACAAAATGCAAAAACCTGCACTGATGGATCATTTTTAATGTTTGTGCTTGAACTTCTCTGTGCCAATTCCTGCTTTGTGATGCTTTAAAGCTGTCACACTTCTGTTAGCTGGTTGTAATGGTAAGTAAAATATTCCATTAGTGAGTTTGTCTTATTTAGTCATGCTTATATTTAGCCCAATTGAGGGTTTTAAACAAGCAACTTCTCAGTCAACCATTTCCTTTGCTCAGACGGCTTGGTGAATTTCTCATTAAGGGATGGCAGGAGTCAAGAGTACAGAGAAGGGCTCTGCTGCATAGTTTTCTGGTTAATGTTAGCCTCATCAGCATACAGTTTAAAAAAGACGATCATCTTTAAAAAGCCTTGTGTTTTCTGATCTCACTGCTCGGGACCTGAATGGAAAAAGAGCATAAGTAGCGAGGATAAGTGAGAGTTAATAAAATGAACTGCAGGCTGCAGCATAGATGAACAAATACTTATTATAAGCATGAGCTAATTCAGTTGAATTAATCATGTTGTGTTTTTCCACCCTTTGCCAAAAACGGATATATTTTGATTACCTGCTGGGTATGGCCTGACCGTTAAAACAAAATAGGGCAAAACATTTTAAAAGGGATTCAGAGGTTCACTAAATCCATTTCTTAACCTCTCATATGACAGCACTGGTCTTTACATTTCTGTCTGAACCAGAAAGGGGTCATATTTCTATCCATTTCATATACTTATGGTTTCTCCCCTGCATACACCTGAGATATACCAAAAATGAAGGCGTAAAAGACAAAGTGGGGGAAGTAGATATTGTTGTCTCAATCTGTTGGACCTAGACTTGCTTGCTATACAAAATGGAAATCATATGGAAATAGAGATGACAAGTAGTGTGCTACTGCAATTGTTTCACCTGCACTGACTACACCACTGCAATACAAGATCAGAGGAAGAACGCATTACTCACTAAAAGAAAAAATGGACTATAATATCAAGAGCAAAGATCAGCAAACCTTCATTTTAGCATCAGTAACTCATTATACTAATCTTTCACACCTTTATATTAGGAGATATGTTAATGCAAAGTCATTGTTTATTTAGAGGAACATGGAAATGTTACACTTTTTAAGGTTTTGCTGTCCTAAGCTGAAAGGTGTGTATGTATAATATATGGCCCCAGTCCTGACTTCTCTTGTACTGTTGTGTGAAAAACGACTTATTCAAAGGATGGCACACACCTTGTTGATCCACACAAGCAAAACAGATCCAAATAGAAATAAAACCCCAAACAAGCAGCTCTATAATCAGTTTGTGTAAGTTAGCTACACAGATCGTGATCTTCAGTCGTACCTTTACTTTGTCTGCTCCACTCGAAGTGATGGACCAAAGACATGATCGGTCCCATGCCCATTCCTTTAGTCCAAGGCATGACAATTCAAATGGCCAGATATTGTATTCTGTATGAATATTCCATCCACTATGATCCCTAAAGATCCAGGGCACCCTCTGACCTTTCGGGTAATACCAATGTCAGGTCAGATTTTTCACGACCAAATCTCATGGGTAAATTTCCCTGGAAATGACTTTGACAGTTTGCTCCCGAGATCATTAACCCTTTCCATTTCAGACACTTAAAAGCTTTTTCATTCGCACCATCCTGTAAACAAGATGTCAACATGAACACAATCTATCAGGTATAGTTTAGGCAGATGTGCTGGGCACATAAATGCTCTCGAGAAAATACCTCTACGAAAAGCAAAAGTATGATGATTACTCCTTTTCAACTAGAACTAGATATTGACATATTGCAGATGTATTGGTATCAGTTAACGTCGCCCCATAAGTTAGAAAAAACGACCGTACAGGAATACTGGGGTCATTTAGAAACTATGTCACCTTTACCAAGTGGTTTTGTTTTTTTCAAGTCAAGGATTTAGGATTCAAGGATCATTTATTGTCATTATGCAACACAGGGATGCACAACAGAAAAACAAAACCAAAACTCTACTGCTTTCCTGTTCTTTATTATTCAAAACTCTCTTTAATGGGATAAAAGTATTGAATTCATTTTAAATGTTCAATTATTAAATTGAACAAAGATTTCCTTTTACAATCAATGTTACTCTTCAAACACAAAGTCTCACTTCAGAATGTGACTTGGATCCTAGACTCACCTAAGGTGCTTAAAACTGTACGAAAAGCAACCTTTTACACTTACATTAATGAACATATTTCGAGGAGCGTGCATATATAGATACAAAATACAAATACAGAATTTTCTTCCACTAAGATAGAAAGTGAACCAGTAAAAAAACTATTCCGGACAAGCCAACATGCTCACGTAATCTATTTAATCAGAATTTGGTGGTCCGCCTTATCAACAGCGCCGTAAAAGGACAGCACTTTTGGTAGCTCTCTCTGTGCTGTGATGTGACCTGAAACCTGATTACGAAAAGCAGTTAACTGATCTAAAAAAAAAAAAAAAAAAGTCTACAATGTCTAAAGGTTTAAATGTCCTAAGGTCCCTTTCTTTAAAAGTGCTTTTTTATGGTAGCTCTGCATGTCATTTAGCAGGTGATTATTTTTAAGGGTGAAGGGTTTCCATTTTGTTTTAGCATCTCACTGTGTTACTTTCTATCTGCAACCTGTTCTGTGTTTGCGGCAGTGATCCCCCCGTGTCCCTGCTGCTAAGCAACCTGATCACACATTAAAATGTCAGACGAGTGATACTAAAGGTAAAAATATCACATAAATGTGGCCTGAAGAATATTTTTATGCAACTTCAGAATACCCTAAAGTGAATTGTACCATTTCTTAACCTTGTTGAACGTCTCGTCTGCCTGCCTACCTCCCAACATTGCAGTGGCTCGCTTTGCATTAAAGTCTTACTTGTATTCACTGCACAAGCCAATGGAGACACTGTAGGTTGATGTAAAGCCCTCTTACCTTCAGAATGTCAAAATGACAATGTGTCAAGTCTAAACATACTGCCAAAGTAGCTAGTTTCAAACTTTTCCCTCTACTAATACTGAGCATGATAGTATGGGTGAATTAACATTCATCTGTTGTTGTATTAGGAAGCAGAGGGAAGTCAAAATGACAGTCAGCAGGCAGGAGGAAGACAGGGGAAAAGTGAATAGTTAGTTAGTGTTTGTATTCAGTCATCACACACAATACAATGTATACAGCCTATATATAATATAGTAGACAATATAACTGAAAAGGCATAGGCAGAAGCATTAAGCTTATATATGCCTATCCTACTTTCTCAACAATCAAGCCACCCTCAAGAAAGAAATATATATAAAAAAAGAAAAGAAAAAATATATTTCATTCAGACTTGTAACCTTCAAAAATAGTTTTATAAACAGTCCTTTTGAAAACCAAATAAGAGTTACACATTATTACATTCATATTAGAATTGATCCATACTTAAACCCCAACAATAGAAATGAATCTTCTTTTAATCCATTTTTTAGCTTTTTGAACGGTAAACTTAAAAACATCTCTCAAATCATATTTACACTTGTGTATTGAAAAAAACCTTTGTACACAGTCTGGCAATGACTTTGTTTTAGCTCTTAACATTCATCGTATTATTTTATAATATACCAAATCATTACATTTCATAACATGAGATTTTACAAACAAAGGACTTTTGTGATCATAGTAACTAGCTTTATTCATAATACGTATAGCTCGTTTTTGTAACAGGACTGTGGAATGTATAAATGTTTTATAGGTTGAACCCCATACCTCCACACAATACGACATGTAAGGAAGTATAAGTGAGCAATAAATCATATGCATGGCCCTGAAATGTAATATATCCCTAGATTTGTACAGTATAGCTATATGACTTTGACATTTTACCATTAGGCAGGACCTAGTAGCAAATTGGTGAGTTAAAAATGATAGTCCACTTTGAAAATAAAATAAAAGAAATAGTCCATTAGAAAGGATTTTTTCTACAGGAGCTGTACGTTTTCTCATTTCTGAATTAATGGAAAACATTGGAGTCACTCTTCCTTAGGCTTTTGAGCCTACAGACTAGTCCTATCTTATCCATTTTGTTGGTATTGGGACCAGTACAAGTAACCTGACCTGCCAGACGCTTTGTTACAGAGAACAGTCTGAGAAACTACAATTCAAAACTGTTTGGGAAATGCCGGCATTTCAAAAAATTCTGAAAATCAAGTGTGAGTCCACGATGCCAGATGAGCTGAACACCTTTTATGTATCCTCAGAGGACCGGCCACTGTCAGTATCTACAGAGGACCGGCCACTGTCAGTATCTACAGAGGACAACCACTGTCAGTATCCACAGAGGACCAACCACTGTCAGTATCCACAGAGGATCAACCAGCCAGTATCCACAGATGACAGGCCACTGGCCCCATCAGTATCTACAGAGGACCAACCACTGTCAGTATCCACAGAGGACCGGCCACTGTCAGTATCCACAGAGGATCAACCACGGCCAGTATCCACAGAGGACCGGCCACTGTCAGTATCCACAGAGGACCGGCCACTGTCAGTATTTACAGAGGACCGGCCACTGTCAGTATCCACAGAGGATCAACCACGGTCAGTATCCACAGAGGATCAACCACTGTCAGTATCCACAGAGGATCAACCTCTGTCAGTATCCACAGAGGATCAACCACTGTCAGTATCCACAGAGGATCAACCACTGTCAGTATCCACAGAGGATCAACCTCTGTCAGTATCCACAGAGGAACGGCCACTCTCAGTATCCACAGAGGACCAACCACGGTCAGTATCCACAGAGGATCAACCACTGTCAGTATCTACAGAGGATCAACCACGGTCAGTATCCACAGAGGATGTGACGAAAACCCTGAGAGGGAATATGAGTAAAGCTGCTAGGCCTGATAACATTTCTGGTCGTGTACTAAGAACATGTAAAACCAGCTAACAGAAACAAGGGTAGTGTTACCACCTGTTACCACCTGTTACCACCTGCTACCACCTGTTACCACCTGTTACCACCTGTTACCACCTGTTACCACCTGTTACCACCTGTTACCACCTACCACCTTACCACCTGTTACCACCTGTTACCCCCTGTTACCACCTGTTACCACCTGCTTCAAAACAGTCACCATCTCGCCCAGGGATAAATAGGTGTGTCCACTAATTCGAAGATCTGAGGTTCGATCCCCAGCTCCTCCAGTTTGGATGTTGAAGTGTACTTGGGAATACAGATACTGATACTTAACCACACATTGCTCCCGAACGCTATGCTATCAGAGTGGACGTGTGGAGCGTGGTGTGGAAAAAGCGCTGTATAAATGCTATAAATGTCAATTTAAATGCTAAAAGACTTCAGGCAGTTAGGATTGATGGTCATAAAAGGTGATTGGGCACTCAAAAAAATGAGGAGGACAAGAGCGAAACCAACCCACAGTGTCATGTTTCTTAAAACCAGTTGGCTACTTATCTCTACTCTTCTAACAGGACTAACAGGGATTTAACCCCTGATCCTCAACCCACACTACCACTGAGCCACAGTAGCCTTTATTGCCTATCATGCTCCAGGAAAACAACATTGTTTGTTTCATCGTAAATGTATAACTTTAATTTCATTTTTTTGGCAACATCATTATCAGATTTGTTACAAAAATACAACGGATCACAACAGTCACAGTTCAGAGTGTGGGGAATTAAAGAGATCATAATTACAACCTAGTATCAAGCTTACATTTGCCCAATATTGATATTTATATCATCCACCAATTATCATAATTTAACTCAATTGAACTTCCATACCTTAGCTGTTAGACCCAGTGCTTCCAACATTACTAGCTCTACTGCCGATTCCAACAGAAATGTTCTTCACAACAACAACGACTCTCAACGGATCTGGAGGAATCACGGATTGTCTGTCACACCATTATTTCCCCTGAAAACGAACTGTCTTTAAATAAATGAACAATAACAAATCTGCAAAGACCTTGCCAGAATTCCGATGACCTTGGGGAAGACACTTAACTCCAAAATGCTCCTGAAGGCTGTGCCATCGGTGTGAGAATGTGTGTGAATATTAGTTAGAGTCCTGATGGGGCGGCTGTGGCGTAGTGGAGAGCAAGGTAGTTCTCCAATCAGAGGGTCGGTGGTTCGATACCCGGCTTCGGCAGTCGATGTGTCCTTGGGCAAGACACTTAACCCCAAGTTGCTCCTGAAGGCTTGCCATCGGTGGACTGGATGTTGCATGAATGTTAGTTAGAGTCTGATGGTGGCACCTTGCATGGTAGCCTGTCATCAGTGTGTGAATGGGTGAATGATATGTAATATACTACTGACTGTAAGTCGCTTTGGATAAAAGCGTCTGCTAAATGACTGTAATGTAATGTAATGTAATGATGGGCAGGTGGCACTTTACATGGTAGCCCCTGCCATCAGTGTATGAATGGGTGAATGATGACATGTCGTGGCAAATTTCCCCACTGCGGGACTAATAAAGGATTATCTTATCTTATCTTATCTTAAAGAGCTTTGAGTGGTTATAAGACTAGAAAAGCGCTTTACAAGTACAGTCCATTTACCATTTGTGTGGAGTTTACATGTTGTAGAGTGGGTTCGATCTCCTGGTTCTCCGGCTCTCTCCCACAAGTCCAAAGACATTGAGTTTAAGTTGATTGATTATATATTGTCTGTAGGTGTGAATGTGAGCTTGAATGGTTGTCTGGCATATGTGTCAGCAATAGTCTGGTGACCTGTTCAGGGTGTAAACTGCCTTCACCCAACAACAGCTGAGATCGGCTCCAGCCTAAGAAAGCTCACCATTTCCCATGCCACGTTTTTGTTAACTTTTACAGAGGAGCAATGGAAATCATCCTATAATCCAAACTAGCACGGTTTGTGCACAGACCAGGAGCTCCTTCTATGAACCTGGTGAGAGGGTGTGCCTGTGCAGAGCCCAAAGCATATTAATAGACAATAACCAGCAACAGCCGGTTCACCCTGCCTCCTTGGACCCCTCAACTCATCCTCAATACTGATTACTTTGTAATGCTTCATTCTTGTTCATCATACAGGGACTACTACTTGCATTTGTTGCGCAACCCTTTGTTGAAAAATGACAATAAAATAACCTTGAATTTTGGGTGATGCTCGAGGGGCTTTAGACTTTCGGTCCTGCTGGGATTATGTTGGATGCAGTCTCACTGAAGAAACTTACAGAGCAGGTTTTGATTTATAGTTCAACGTCTGCTCTTACCTATAACACTTGATGGATGTATCATACGTGATCAGGCTGTGTTGTGCTTTAATTCTATTCCCCATAGTATCTGTGGTTACATTCTTTCATTCACTTTCATATTCAGTAATGAAACAATCCCGCTGCTACTCCTTTCACTGACTATAACACTGTTGCTGTTTTGAAGTCAATTACTGTGATAGAAGATTTGCAGTGAAGGTGGCTATGCTAGATGTGTATAAATCAAAAGAAGAAGATTACTGAGCATTTTTTCAACTTCATGTTGTCTTAACTCTCTACTAGCATCAGAAACTTCTTGAAGAAAACACAATAAGCCCAAGCTGACCAATCACAGTTCATGCAGTCTTTCTTTAAGGTGGGACATATCCTCTATGTTGAAGCCTAGGGCGTAGCTCCAGCGGCTATGAATGTGAGCCCTGTGGCTACAGCAGAACCCCTTCACCCAAACAGCAAAACAACTCTAATACTATAAACTTACACTGTGTGGATCTTAAATAAACCTGTACAAATAAAGAGTATAAATTAAACCAAAAATAATTCAAATCTAGAATAAGTGCTATACTCTTGCTAATTATTGATTCTTACACAAGTTCAGGTACATAGCCCTTTAGATGAAACTGATGGTGGATGCAAAAATGCTATACGTCTTTATTATAAAAATGTGTCTATTCATTTTAATTGAGCTTTAGTTGCAGTCAACAGGGAGGGAGAAACATACAACATACAGAACTTTATAACACAACCAAATATCATAATATGATTGTACATCTAATTCATCATGTGTATATGGGTGCTAATAATACAATTCACAATCCACTTTTATTCAGTGTGTTTTTATATTTGTATTGACTGACTGCACTGTAATGTCCTCTCTTGTACTTCAAAATGCACTGTTGTTATGGCAGTTTCATGAGATGCTGCAACCATTTCATTTAATTATTCAGTTCTGTGTGTAAAAGAGTGATAGTCTTATATTGTTTAATTTGTCTTTTTTTTTTTTTATGTTTTTCCATTATATTTGAATGCAATTTCCTACAACTTTCTGAGGCTTTGGACCTCCTCCGAATCCCCTCCCCCCCCACGTAGGCCAGCACTGCAGGTTAAATACCAGCTGCCAAATAAATCTGTCCCATCCATCAAATATTGACTTCGTGGCACACAATAAAGGCTGAGTCCTGAATTTTAAGAAGGCTGCTGTATTGATCAGTGACCTTTCGACCATGCAGAGAAGTCTATTTCTCTGTAGAATTATTGTTTGTGAGAAGCAGGCAACTACCTTCTGTTGACATTTTTACCATAGTGTGACTTAAACCATCAATAAAGACACGTTGTTCCAGAGAGTTCCTTATTTTACCCCCAGAGCATTTAGGAGTCAATTTGATGGTGTGCATGAAATATCTTTGGTCTACTTACTTACGACTTACATCTGAGTTGCAAACGCTGTCTAAAACAGACAAATAAAAGATGATTGGAAGCAGGTTATTTTATATTTGTCTCACTGTCAACAAATCGTATGAAATGTCTATCACGAAATACTTTCTGATTCCTCCACCCAGTCTGCCACAGCCCAAAGCCCATTGGGTTCTACTGAAAACTTAAAATCTTTGTAAAGAGGTCAGACTGACTGTGACTCAGTGGTTACAACTGCTGCCTCCCAACCAAAATGTCTAAGTTCATACCCTCACACGGCCCACTCAGCATTCTGATAGGAGTGTCTTGGTGTCCTGGGGGTTTGAGATGGTGACGCTGGTTTGGCATGTCACCCCCCCCCCCCACCTCTCCCCTCATTTCCTGACAGCTCTCGACTGTCACTGTCTAATAAAAGCCAACATGCTCCCCAGCTGTACATTAAATCACATTTGGTGCATGACAATGCGTATGCAGGATTTCATGTATGACTACGTTTTGTTTATTTTCAGATTCATCCTTTAGGTTAAGCAAACTGTGTTAATTAAAGGTCATTACAACAAAATAACCATAACTTTCTTAATTGATTATACATTTTTTTGCATAATGTCTTGTATTTCCACACACCCTGTTTACATATTTTCCCATAATATTTTAAACAGATTTCTTCTTTTTCTTAACCCTGCCCTACCTTTCGTCCTGTACGGCCTATCACACTGAACTTCGCAGATGATCTGCGGTTCGATCTCCAGCTCCTCCGGTCCGTGTCGATTAACCAGTCATGAGCCGTAAATGTTGTCCAGTCCTACAGTTCATGAATACATTTTCAGTTAACAACATGCAGATTTCTCTCACAGATACACATGTTCACTTCTTATCTTTTTTCTGGAAAGAGCAGATTTAATGTCATGCAAATCTACGGAAGGCCAGCGGGTGAATGAGAGCTTGAACAAAAAGTCTTGCACGTTTCATCACTTCAAACATAACAAGACACAAATATCTTTTTTTTTTTGGCTTAAGTTTACATAATAATTACTATAAGTCTGCTTCTGCAGTTACTTCACTTGGGTCTAACAGAGGAAATATGAACAGCGCCATTAAAACCCACATAGCGGTCAGAGGGGTATATAGCAAAATCCTGTTATCAGGATTTAAGCACTCTGCAGCTACACTGCGTCCACAGTTATCAAGTGCACCCCACTGCCTTTACCGCAGCAATGACCCTCTGGTAACACCGGCCGTCAAATGAAACCAGCTGCTGTGATTTGACATCTATCGCACCTCTGGTCATCCTGGAAGAGGGGTCCCTCCTCAGTCGATCTCTATGAGGTTTCTTATTTTATTTCCCCGTTTTTGGAGGTCAATTGGAGTTTTCTTTTTATTCAGGGTACATACCTAGAAACAGCGCTGCTATATAAAGTCAGCACAGAACAGGGAGATTCACAGAGTGCCTCCCGGGGATGCTATGAACCCGAGAATGACGCCGTTCGGTCTTCTGACATAGCTGTGACTTCCACGACAACTTCAAAGCAGCAATAGTGGTCATTTCAGCCATGGTTGATGAAACACTGTTATTACATGGAGATACGCCCACCCCACCTCTTTAGCTCGTCTAGCGCAAGTGACACAGATGATTCTGCCGTCAAACACGTGCTCATTACTTGAGTCTGACATTTGCTTGGTGTGAATACCCCAACACCATGAAGTTAAACACAACTTACAGCATCTGCAGCCTCTGCTGGGCCGCTCATCACATTCAATGTCAAGCCTCTACTGAGCTGCTTTGCTGTAATAACGCTCGCATCCCATGGGAATCTGTGTGAAATGGGCTTGACAGAAATATGTGTGTGTGTGTGTGTGTGTGGTTGTGTTCAAAGATCAGGAAAAGACATACGCCTTTATGCGCCAGAGAGTGTGCATGTTTGTCCGAGGACTTCCTCTCAGTCAGAGCTTAGGTGTCGGTTCTTTTAACACAGGCCAATTTACATACATATATTGTGGCTTCCTGTGATATGCTGGCTGGTGAGGGTGATAACTTCTGACACACATACACACACACACACACACACACACACATGCTATGCTAGCCACAGTATATTTCAGTGGGGGTGATAGTTGTGGAATTTAGGGGTGGTGGTAGCTTGGTTGATGGATAGCAGCTTATGTGTGTGTGCTGTCAGCTATATCTCTAGCTGTAACTTGTAGGGTCTCTGGGATTGTTTCATAGCTAAAGTGATGAATTATGACCAGCGTGTGTGTGTGTGTGTGTGTGTGTGTGTGTGTGTGTGTGTGTGTGTGTGTGTGTGTGTGTGTGTGTGTGTGTGTTTGTCAGCCCTGTAACTTGTGGGGTCTTGGGGGTACTTCCTTAGCGAGCTGATATATAGTCTGGGGGTAGCCAATAGGAAAAGTGCTGAGGTTCACATTGTGTGTGTGTATGAGAGAGCAATACCCCACGGTAGAGAGCAGGCAACATGAGTGATGGACAGAAACCCTCAGTAACATCAATCTGCTTTACTTACACGCACACACAAACACACAAACACACACACACACACACACACAGACACACACACACACACACACACACACACACACACACACACTGCTAGTCTTGCATTTCTTACTTCATACCCTCTTGTTCTATTGCTGCAGTCTTCTCTTTCTTAGAGCTCTCTCTCACACACACACACACACACACACACACACACACACACACACACACACACACACACACACACACACACACACACACACACACACACACAAACTGTGCGATAAGCAGCTGTACAGATCCTGCTCCACTGTGGACTCTATTCTCTTGGCTATTGAGGTGAATGTGATACAATGATGGAGCAACACTGTGCCTCCCTTTCTTCAGCTCCGTGACTAAACAGGCCATGAGGACAGGAGCAGAGGGAACACAAAGTCTCTTAAGTACAACGTGGAAAGAGTAAGAATGAAAACAGAGAAATAAGTCAGGGTTCTTTAAGGGAAAGCATTTAATGATTTAAAATATCATTGCAGTCACATTGCTGAAACAAAATAAGAAAAGGAAAGTTATCCTTTGGAAAAATGTATTTTGGGCTGTCTAAGAGCAAAATGTGAAGCTCGATATCATTATAATTTTATCATGTCAATGCATTAAACATGCAATACGTGATAACTGCTCATTTACGCCTCAAGCAGTTACGGAGCAACATTCATTTTCTTCTGGAGTCATATTTCTGGCCACCTTCTGAATGCAAGTCCAATACTTCCTACTAATGAAGTTCAATTGTTAACTAAGGTTCGGGAGCAGGGCCACGCCTCAACCACTCCTCTAATCACCTGACATGTCTACTTATACCTGGTCATCCCAACAAGCACTGTTCGTCTCCATTCGAAAGACCGCGTTTCGTGCGACAGCTCAGAACGAAAGAAATTTAGAGACCGTGGCTCGTCTCCAGCGTGCCCTAAAGGAAAAACGCATCCCCTTCAGCCACTCCGATAACAAAAGGAGGTTATTCCAACTCTAAAATCCCCATGTACATGCATCCTTTCATCCCATCATCCATTCCTCTACCCTTCCTTCAGCCATAAACCATTACACGGCTTCTGCTAACAGATCAGCCAACACCGCTCTCCAGGAGCTTCAACCAGCACCTCAAGGGCCTCCACCTCAGGCAACACAATCTGGTGCTTTCCAACCTCCTCCTCCATTTCCTACTGGTCTATCCTTTACCACCTCCCTCCCCTACCCCAACCCCTCCCCTCCACAATACCCAAATGTTTATCCAACTTAACTACTAACGATTATACCCTAGCCACAGCAGTGCCACCCCCCAGGCCAGCTTCATCAATCAACCACCCTTCTTCAGCTTTACGTCAGCAAATTCTCTCCAGTAATTACACAGACCTAGCCCAGCTCCTTCAGCCATCCCTCATTAATACCATCCAGCCCAAGGGAAATACAGACTAGCCAAGGCGTAATGCAGCTCAGCCATCCAGTTCATTCCCGATCAAAACATCTCACTCCAACTGAATTCCCTCTACCGCGATACCATCTGTTCTATCCATCCAGATCGAAGACCAGAGCTGGATGACTACCTCTCAATTATTCTCGACCTGGCTTTACGTTTCGGGGGGACAGGCTACTGAAGCTACCATGTTCCCTTCGCTACCCAGGCAGCAGGGTGCTTACAACAGTTTAATCACGGGACTTACTGGGGCACCCTTGACTCAGAGTTTTACTGCCACATTTTTGCAGCCCGTACATCTCGCTCCTTCATACCCAGCCTCAGCATGCACTACCTTTGCTCCTCTCAGCTCATGCCCCTCTTCCTCACACAGCACCCCTGCATTCAGCCGCTTCTCTCCTGCAGCACTGCCTCCTTCCATCATCCCGAACGACATACGCCCTTCAGTCAACATGCCTATCCCCAAGGGCGTCGACAAACCCCTTGTCCCCATAATATGCCCCCATAATCCTGCCCA
Source organism: Anoplopoma fimbria (assembly GCF_027596085.1). Classification (NCBI taxonomy): domain Eukaryota; kingdom Metazoa; phylum Chordata; class Actinopteri; order Perciformes; family Anoplopomatidae; genus Anoplopoma; species Anoplopoma fimbria. Next base: position 3,137,608 of record NC_072452.1, on the reverse strand, counting down.
CATAATGCAGCCCACACCGACAGACTGACTAACACGGCACCTCGGCACACCTTTCAAGGTAAAGGCTCTAGCCACCGCGCTACAAAACCACCCCGATAGGGAGTTTGTTGAGTTTCTGTTAAACGGGTTCACCCATGGTTTCCACCCGGTATAGAAATCATTCCAGACAATTCTCACATCTGTCACAATCTTCAATCTGCTCTTTCTGAACCTGACACCGTTGACACCTTAATAGCCAAAGAGGTCAAAGAGGGGTTCCTGATAGGCAAATTTACCAACCCACCATTCCCAGTAGTCCGCATCAGCCCAATCAGTATCACCACTCGAAAATACTCTGGTAAAAAGAGATTAATCATCAACCTGTCTTCCCCCCACGGCACAGACATTCCAAGCATCAATAGCATTATCCCAACTCCAGACTTCTCCATGCAATACGCGGAGCATGGCTCTCCAAGGCAGACATCACAAGCGCTTTCAAAGTCTTGGCCATTCACCCAGACTTCTGGCGTTTCTTGTGAGTTTCCTGGAAGGGAGCCTATTACTTCACCGTACGCCTCACCTTCGGCTGCAGAGGTAGCCCTAAGATCTTCGACTCACTTTCAGAAGCCTTATGCTGGATCCTCATTAACAATTACAGGCTCCCTTACGTTCTCCAAGTTCTAGACAACTTCCTTATTGCCCCCCTCCATCATCACCTCCACGCCTCAGACTTTCCAACCTTATAGCAACCTTTTCAGAACTCGGTATCCCACTTGCAAAGGAAGAAACCTCAGGGCCCTGAACCTCAAGAGAGTTCTTAGGTATCACCCTAGACTCAAGCATCTCTGCCCCTCGAGAAGATACAGCGCATCAAACTCCTCCTCAAACTATTTGCTAGCAAATAGATGCACAAAACAGCAACTGCTAGCCCTTCTTGGACACCTTAACTACGCCATACGCATAATCCCTCAAGGAAAATCCTTCCTCTCCCACCTTCTCACGAAAGCAGCAGCCGTCCCTTCTCTCCACGACAGAGTCACACTAGAGGACCGCTGCAAAATGGAAATGTGTCTCTGCCAACATTTCTTATCCTCCTGGAACGGCATCTCTTTTTTCTACAAAGACTTCATCCCCAAACCCGAGGATATCCAGCTTTACACTGACGTAGCCCTTCCATAGGCTTCGGCGGCTACTACAGCGGGAGGTGGTTCGCCTCCAAATGGCCCCCAGAGTTCAGTCACCTAGACGCACAATCATGTTCCACTTCATCCGCACTTTACGAGCTGTATCCAATCATCATAGCAGCCATTCTTTGGGTGCACAAATGGTCAAGGAAGTCCATACTCATTCATTCAGACATCACTGTAGAAATTATAAACAAAGATAGATCCCGCTCTCCAGCAATCATGCAATTCATGCGCAGACTCACATTAATATCTGCCCAACACCAGTTTCTCCTCCGTGCAGCTCATGTCCCCGGGTGCCAAAATCTCATAGCCGACTCATTGTCTCGTTTGTCTTTCCAGAAATTCAGACTCTTGGCTCCAGACTCGGACAACCACCCAACTCCAATCCCACCGTTTTCAGCCACCACTAGCTCCAGACCTGGCAAACCTTTAAAAACACGTCGCAAGAAGCCATCCTTAACAGCCTAGCCTCTCCTCTTACCTAACCGGTCGGTTTCAAGGCGTACCTCAACACCTACAATCTCTCCTTTCCCTCACTTGATGTCCTGTCTATCTGTAACTTCATCACCCAGGCTCATTCCAATCTAAAAATCTGCTCCTCCACCATCCAGACCTACCTATCAGGAATCAACTTCATCTTCAAATTAGCCAGCGGCAGCCATTGCCCCTCTATCTCCCATGCTCATGTGTCCATTATGCTCAAAGGCCTACGAAAACACGAACCTATCCTATCTGCTAACGATTGCCACTAACATCTGACTTACTCAGCCTCTGCATCCTCTCATTTCGATCAGGCTACTCATCCCCCTCAGTTGTCCTAACTTCATGTTCCTGCTGGCTTTCTTTTGCTTCCTCCGGTGCTCCAAATTCGCTCCAACTTCATCCATCTACAAGCCATCCCTCCATCCCAGTCTGTCTGATATCCCCATTCACATCCCAGACTCTCATATTCACACTCCGGAGAAGTAAAACTGACCAGCTAGGAACGTCATTTCCCATCTACATCTTCCGTCTAAACGCATTCCTCAGCCCGTATGAGCCGCTATCTAAATACATCTAGGCCAGGTATGCAGCTCATGCCTCTCCTCAAGACCAACTTTCTCTCCAAAAATGGGAAAATAGCCACCCGGTTCTGGTTTAACAAACATTTCCATCATATCTCCGGAACACTACTCAATACATTCCTTCCGCATCGGAGCAGCTTCCGCGGCAGCCCGACTAGGCATCTCCGACCAGACAATTCGAGTCCTAGGGCACTGGTTATCCCAGGCCTACCAATCTTACATTCAAAATAGTCTCAACGACCTTCGTCAAGCCCGCTCTCACCTCAGCTCTACCCAATCTTTTGGGGGTCCTTAGCTGGCTCGGCCCAACTTCAACCCGAAACCGAACCCCCATCCTGAGTCTCTGCCCCGCCGCCTACGTCAAATACCCGGACTCACCTGATCACAGGACCCGTTCCCTCATCCTCTCCTTCTCTACCATCACTCATTTAACTATCACTATTGTGGCGTGGTCCTTACTAGTGAACTCTTATTTGGCTGTTTTTGGTCTCTATTAACTCCTGAGGGAAGTAATTGACACTTTAGCTGCTTAACACTCCATTATGTCCACCAGCTAGTTGCTAACTGTGTCTTTCTGGCAGAGATATGCAGTTGGTTTTTAGGGCTTTTTTGCTAAAAACAGCTGCCTTCCTCAGTCCAAAAACAATGTTATGAGAGCTTTGACTGGCACACTGTCATTGGATACACTCTGATAAAAGTCTCCATCAGCGCCACTTTAAGTACAGAGCTGGAGTTAGCACATACCAGTGAAAACAGCTAGCGGAGCTCTGGCTCATAAAACCCCCTCTGAAGCTCACTTTGAGTCCAGTTTGTTTAACCATACATGGACTCAAATCCAGAAATGACGAGTTGTAGTTTTAATTGGTGTTACATGTTTTGTGACCAACTGCAACATATCCATCATCATAGTACATCTGGGCAGCATTTGGTTTGGCCAGTGTAATATGCTCAAACAGGTTTGAAAATAACCGGTATACTATTACCACTAACTTTCACACTTGACTCAGGAGCAGCTCCCAAGTGGAACATAATGAGACTGAGATAACCCATGAATGTCACAACTCCAGTCCTCTTGGTGGTGGAAATACACCTCTAACTGGTTTGCCAACCGCAAATAAACGTTAAATTAGAAATCAGTGTTGTTCGGATCACGTCTTTTCTCGGTTTCAAATCTGAAATGTTGCCATATTGGACCAGTTAAAGTTTTCTTTAAGACCGGAATTAGGACAGTGGCATACATTGCCCTAGCCACCACTGGTTGGGTTGTACATTGAAAAGAATAGGAGCGGTGTATTTGGGCCTTATCTCTGCCATGTCTCAACACCCCAGAAATAAACATAATATTATGTTCATGTTATGGTCAGTGACAACAGGTTGTGTTCTCTCTGCACAATGTTAAACCTGATAACATCACTGTGACAACAAGACTTCAGGAAGCTGTGCCAAGTTTCTATTAATAGTTACCATTTAACTCCCACTAAAACCACAGTTCTTGTTAAAGTGAGGTTAAAATAATTGGATTCAACATGGTAATAAATTAACTTTATATTTCTTAGTACGAGTATCTTTTAGACTTGAAGCTGCCGTGGTTCTATTCTTCATGAAAAAGGAATGTAAACATGTCCTGACATCAGATCGATAGTTAATGCACAAGCATGAGTTTGATATTCACTTTTTCCAGTCTTTTTGAAAAAAAAATATCAGGTATTCAGACCAGGTAAGCAATATAGAGTTGTACATTTGATGTTATCGTCCCATTATCAGGCCATCAAAGATGCACTATATTTGAGTATCCTACCCAATATATATATTTTAAGGCTTCAGTTAAGTTTCATAAACAGGCAGAGAGTGTTGTGCGGTGAAGCACAAACTATACAAACATTGGTGGAAAAGAACTGAAAAAATCTAACTAACTAACTCAGACATAGTGATTTTTAGTCAGGGCAACCCTAAAGCATTGTATCCTAAAGGAAGAACCACCCAAATCCCAAAATATCAAAACCTCACCCTCTGGCTGATTATTGGAGTGAGTAATGCTGTTGGGCTAGCAGCTTTAAAAAAAATACAGCTTATTCCAAGACCTTGATATAACTTCTAGTCAACTGTACAGATTTTGCAGTATAATTATAATACATTCTTAGAGAAGAAGTACATTTTGATGTATGACAGGTACTGTATACAACTCCAACCTGCAGCTATAACCACCGTCTCTCTCTCCATGTTTGTCAGCTCAGTATCAGCGCAGTGATCTGGTGTCCTGGCCTCAAACCAGCATTCACAAATTCAGCTCGATGTTGTTGGACATCATGAACTGTTTGTGAGTGCCACTCTGCCAGGGAGTGGATAAAAGGCCAAGCTATTCTGCTTCACCTGAGGCTCTTGCTGAAACTGCACAGTCTACCTTTTTTTCATGGTACCTTAGACTAGTGTTTGCTTCAATTTTTCTGTGTTTTTTGACATTCAGATTTAAAAGTGAATTTGGCCTTGGAAAAGAAGCAACTGATCTTTGTTGGATGTGAACACTCTGACGGATCACAACACTGCGTACCCTTTCAAAGAAAAAAAAAAGGCAGTCAACTGACATTACCTGGTATTTTCTACACTTACAGTAACAAATAATAAAAGGCCAATCCCTTTTTTCTCTAATTCTGTTGCATGCAGTAATTACTAGGTTTATTGCACTGTGTGTATGTATAAACCTCATCAAGTCCAATATTTGGTCTAATTTTAATCAGACCTTTAATCAGATGCTTAATGCCAAATGCTCTATTTGCAAACAGCGTAAATCCAACATTCCCCTTCAGACACCTCCAGTCCACCCATCTGCACAAGCAACAAGCAAGTTACTCAAATCTAGCACTGCAACTGCTACAGCTAATCAGATCAGGATGTTACACCCAACAGTCTGTACGCAGATACACAGGGAGGCCAATAAAAAATGTAAACGAGAGGATCTTAAAATATTGGAAAGAAATCTAAAATACTACGGCACTTTCTTAACCGATATAATGACTGATTATAATTACTGATGACAACCAGCTATGAGACCATCACCCGCCTCTTCCACCTCTGTGATCTCTTGTGTTCTGAGCTATATTGACTTTGGTGTATCTTGTTGTGGGATAGAACCAAAAAAGAGGTTGCATATATCAGTTGCAGTGCAAGTAATGTCACAGCCAACAGCGAAGCAAACTGGACAGAATCCATGTTTTTGCTTTGCACTCACAGGTAGACTTGTCTTCACTCAATCTGCCTAAAATCCATCAGGCCCATGTGGACAAAGTAAAGGCAATGGCAGACTTTGTGAACTGAAGCTTCTGCATCTGAACAATCAGCTTAGAGAGAATGGGCACAACTTTAGCTGCTTGCTATAAGGTTGAAATGTACGCCTGACAAAAAAATGACGAATCACTCTCCCTGAATGTCAGACCTTCCTTTGTGACAACACACCTTTAGGCAACTAAAGCCTAGTTTGTACTCATGCGTGGCCTCCTCGGTGGGAGCTACGAGCACACGCAAAGGCGTTTATGCTCATCGTGCTGTTCGTTGTGCCAGAAGGCGTACAAACGAAATAAACTGTGAAATAGCAAGAAGTCAACGACTGTCACTGCTAAATGCATGAACTGACCTTCGGGTTGCAGAGCAAGAATTGTCACTCATAACTCATATTCATTGACTACTTTATTGCACTCATGCAAACCCTGTAAAGAAAGAAGAGAAGTATTTCAAGCATTTTCATTAGACAAACCTTTGTTTGTTTTCTCACATTTCAAATTTTAAGACCTGCTGTTTTTAAAGCATTTAAAAAATAATTGACCGTCTTTGTAAAATCATCAGACACGTAAATAGTGCTTTTATCTGTGAACCCTTTGTGGCATTCATGTCTGAGAAAGCTCTTAGCACCTAGATACAACAATTCACTTCCCAGCGATGTGACCACTTGCAGAGCTATTGCGCTCAACTAGCAAGCCGTGATGGCGTCCTCTTTCTGGAGCCCTGAAGTCGCTCCAGCAAGCATGAACCTAGCATAAAGAAGATATGAAGTTTAAAGTATAAAGTAGCATTCTTAGTGATGTGAAGTTTTATTTCAATGTTGGTTTGTTTCGGTTATCCTGTTTTTTCATTAGTTTCTATTTTAAGTTTTACCTGGCTGTTTTTCCAGCTGTATACAGGCCTATAAAACAAGCCGATAAGGGTTGGTAACTTTCACCCATATACTGACCTATTTGTATTTGTAAAGGGCCGTTGATCCACCTTAGATACAGTTTTCTGTTCCGTTCTGTTCATTTACAGCAGTAAGCTATCATGTCTAAACTTAGCAACTTACTTTATTTGTTTCACAATAAATGCAGTTTTTTTGTAGTTTACCCAGACTTTGGGTAGTTTATAGGTCCATACAGAGATCGTAAGCATCCACCAAGGTCAGCCCACCTGATCTGCAAAGGGGCAGAGAACCACGACCACACCCAATGCCCATACCCAGAGACATTCACAGGAATGATCCGAGAACCAATCGCACGGATGCACCCAGAACCGGGCCCCAGAGGACAGCCACGCCTCCACGCCCCATTAACAGCCCCAGGGAGCCCCGCAAGACACTGCAGTGCATGCTTACAAATATCTTAATATATATTAATATCTTAAGAAAGAGCACAATATCAGCTGTCGTATCAGGACAGAAAAAAACCCATTAGACGTATGTTAACTGAGCAGTTTTACAAACATAGTAAGTCAATGTTAACATGTTGCTCATTTCCTGATGAATGCTTTTTGGCTTACCAGCCACCTCATGCAGAGTATGTGCGTTAGCGTTTTTGGTGTGAGAGCAAAGACTAAACATTTATGCCTGGAACCAACACTCACAGTTGGTGAAATTGATTAGCAGTGATCAAACATGCTCCTGTCAGTCAGGTGAGTGGTTGCTGAAACGTTTGGTGATACTGCAGTGTATTGCTGAGGTATCATGGAACTAAAGACTAAAACCTTGACTAAAATCAGATAAAACTAAAACTAAAATTCAACTGATGGAAGTTTTGACCAAAAAAAGCAACAGCAAATAAAACACTATAATGTGACTTTAAAGCAGATACATTGTCAGTAATTGATTCAGACTAAAACTAAATAAAAAAATCCTGTTAAGTACAAAAATACTTCTGTGCTTATTTTCATAGCCGGTCGAACAACGCCTATGGTATGGTGGGAGAACAGCAGAAGTGGTATGAAGGAAAAAAAAGTTTTCTGTACGCTAAAGACTTAACCCTTAAATACTTCAGAGACCACAGACTAAATGACACCCTGTCTAATCCCTCATTGAATTACATTTAAAATAGGGTCATTCGTGGTTTGGTGAGCTTGAGATAAAAATGACAAATTAGATGCCCAGAATTTAATTTGCCAGTTTTTGAATTTTAAATGCAGTTTGACTGATATTTAAAGCTATTATGTTTTGTATATTAAACAATACATGCAATTTTATACCAAAGATTTTAAGACATTACTTTATACAACATGGACTTGTATGGTGTGTACTTAAACTTGCACTGTTTCCTGTGAAGTCACCAACACATATTAGAAGAAAGATATCGAGGTGCAGCAGATTATTAGAAGGCAAATTAGAATAGGATGGCCCAAAAATGTAATGGTTTTGCATGCACAGCAGTAACTGATATTTGACCTTGTTCTGTTAAGCTATGAAGATACTCTAATTAACCATTATGTAAACCAAGTGGGGCCTTTTACATTTCAACATCCATGGACTGGCCTGAAGTACCCCATCTCTGTTTCACCAGTTTTTCAAACTCAGCACTAAAAACTAAGGCTTTGCAGTTTTTTGTTTTTTTCATTCATGGGCGAGCTGACAAAGCATTACAACTCAAAGCAGCCTCGAGCTGATTATAATATGCATTCCTATACATGGAAACTTAAAACCATATCCGATCATCTGTGGGATCGTTTTCATTTTAAAAATTCACTAGATGCAAATGCAGTTTTATACAGAGTTGAAAAAGAGCTTGGAATTAAAAATGCGTTAACATCTGAATGCATTTGTTTGATTAAAACCTTGACAAATATCCTGAAGTACAGGAAAGTTCATTAGTATGTATTAATAGCAAATGCAGATCCATTTATTCAAAGTGTAACGTTTGTTTTGTGATTGTTCTCTACTAATATGGAATAAGGCTTTCATTCACTGATAGATTGTATATGCCAGTGCAATTACTTTCATGTTTATTGGGTTTGCATCAATTGTATACAAATTACGAAGACACTTTGTCATCACACCATGGAATTGTATTTTTCTGTAAGTGTCCTGCTGTGGCTTGTGACCACAATGATTTGATAGAACCAGAAGTCTTTGAGGACTGTAACAGCAACAAGAAGCAGATTAGATTCTAGGCTGCAGGCCCTCCCCTAGCTATGGGAAATCATTACAGTAAATTAACTGTCCAGCAGAAAGTGCCCCCAACCGATTAGACCTTTATGTTCCTCTGAAGATTGTTAGCAACTATTAAAGTCCTCTTCAGTTTATTTTGGATAATGAATAACAGCTGATTTTTACGGTTGGCATACTAACCTCTACCCACATTTTATCGACTTCCATCTACCGCTCCTTCTCTGTGCTCCAATGTCTGCCTCAATCCCCAGAATCCCTCCATGTTACTGTTCTAAATATCCACGCTGCTTGGAGAGTTGGTCGGAGAGCAGACCAGCGGCCTCTGAAGCTGGCGCCCGTTCTCCTCCCAGTGGTGAGGAGTGAGGTTGAGGGACCGCAGGAGTAGTTCTTGTCTCAATGTGGTCTGATAAACGGTAAATCCATCAAATTCTGTGCAACCATGCCATATCGCTATTGTCCAAGCTACTCTAGCTGTCATATTTGTTGATGATGCGTTGAGGCATTCTTCATACAGAAGTGGGCGTGGTTTCAGCTCTCAGCCCCTTGCCAACGTTTTTGGCATTTTTCCAAATTATGCAGTGGGTGGACTTAGTCTCAGACCTGGTTGTGAAGTTACACTTTAATTATAGACTTATATATGTTGGTGGAAGGAAACTGTTGGCTGCCAGTGTCCAGTAATATGGTACCACTTTTTTTAACAATGGGACTTTTCAATAAATGGTCAATCAATGGTTAAAAAAGACTGCAGAAGTTGCCATTCATAATGCCATGTCTGTCATGAGGTACATGTCCCAGTATGCATTGCTGGTAAAGTTCTCAATGGTGAACTGTAAAAACCAGCCCACACTCTGGATTACCCATGTTTCCCAGCATGTGAAGCTCCAAACAGATCAAACACTCAATGAAGTGGAGTTTTCCTCTGCGGTGGATACCGTTGCTCATACAACTATACTTTAATGTTTGAGGCTGATAACATGTTATAAAATGTGAAGTTATTCATAGTCTTTGCAGATATTGCGGGTAGTCATTTTGGCTGATTAAAATGCCGCTCTCAGATACAATAGCGGACTGATATCTAGTAAATAACATCCCCTGCTCCCTGGAGGCAGAGAGAAGACAACAGAACTTTTCTTCTCCTCAGCCAGCGGTGACAGCCTAGTTTAAACTACAGTGACAACTACAGAGCGTTTGGCTGAGACTACACTGGCAAGTATTGTGGAGAAAAGGTTGTAAATTATCCCTATAGGGAGTTTCAGCCATATTACATAATTTAAAGAGATGAGATGGGCAAAAAGACAAAATAAAACTGAAGGCTCAGTATCGCTGCGCATTCTCGTTAGACATGTTATAAATTTTTAATTTGTTGCAAAATGAAGAGAGGATTAAGTGAATAAACAATAGATCACCCAACACTATCTCTGGCTGCAAGAGCTAACATTTTGAGTCATTCAGTTGCCAATATTGCAGACATTACCGTACATCAGCTACCCCTAATAATATAATTATTATTAAAAAACATAATTGATTCATTACAAAGCAACAATAAGCAGGCTTCATCATACATCCATCACTGACTCATGCTGTTGTGCTAGCTACTTAAAAACTAGACATGCCAGCAGAAAATAACAGGAGCTCAGGGTGTTTGATGAGCCTTGTGACCGATCAGCCACATGCTGAAGGAATGAAGACATTTTCCTTTCACCATGCTCTCGTTGAATAGACCTACACATCTGCCGCCAAACAAAACCATCATCATTTAACAAATGATCAAACAACATTGAGAAAATACCTTTAAAGTCAGTACAAATGAAACATGAATGAAACAGGAACACCCTGTAGTACACTAGAGGTTATTTACAGTCCTTCTGCAGTATTGAGTTAATGCTCAAAAACAACTAATAAATTAGCTACAATTCAACTCCAACTGAAAAAAGATAGATCAGATATATTCAGGAGTTTCTAATTACTATCTCTATATTCAACATATTTTACACTGAAAAAGAAAATGAGATACTTTTCTTTAACAGCAGTCTGAAAAACACAGAAGGCTTTATACAAAGAGGCACTAATTAGACCAGTTCTCAGTCCACACATCACGGTGACTAATCAATGTGTTGGTATTGATTCATATGATGTCATAACAGCTAAACATGTGTGCTGAAACAATAATCCATCTTCCAACTGCAGTCCCAGTAGAAACACTACCGAAAATCAATGGTCATGACCAAATATTCTGTTTCACAGTAAAGCATGTCACAGAACAGAACAGAAGCCTAAGACCCTCTAACTTCTGTTGCACTGGGACTTTAACCAAAATGGCCAAAGAGGTGAAGCATGGAAGCTACCAGGCTAGCTCAGGTTACAAGCTAGGCTGTTGCTAGCAGGCTAACGTTCACCCTAGGGTCTTGTTGCTGCTGGTTGCAGGTTGATACCAGTGCTAACATATAAATAAAACAATACTAGACTAGAATAGACTAGAAACAATACTAGAATAGACTAGAAACAATACTAGACTAGAATAGACTAGAAATGATATTAGACTACAATAGACTAGAAACAATACTAGAATAGACTAGAAACAATACTAGACTAGAATAGACTAGAAACAATATTAGACTAGAATAGACTAGAAACAATATTAGACTAGAATAGACTAGAAACAATACTAGACTAGAATAGACTAGAAACAATACTAGACTAGAATAGACTAGAAACAATACTAGACTAGAATAGACTAGAAACAATACTAGACTAGAATAGACTAGAAACAATACTAGACTAGAATAGACTAGAAACAATACTAGAATAGACTAGAAACAATACTAGACTAGAATAGACTAGAAACAATACTAGACTAGAATAGACTAGAAACAATACTAGACTAGAATAGACTAGAAACAATACTAGAATAGACTAGAAACAATACTAGACTAGAATAGACTAGAAACAATACTAGACTAGAATAGACTAGAAACAATACTAGAATAGACTAGAAACAATACTAGAATAGACTAGAAACAATACTAGAATAGACTAGAAACAATATTAGACTAGAATAGACTAGAAACAATACTAGAATAGACTAGAAACAATATTAGACTAGAATAGACTAGAAACAATACTAGACTACGTTAGATTTCACTTACCAAAAAAACTGCTGCACGAGTTTTTCAACCAATGAATCAATTTATTTGTCACATGAACTTGTACAAGTTAAACTAGAGCTCCAGTGTAATCATAATAATCGTTTCAGCTCCTTAAATGTGCGCGTTTACATTAACATTATTCACCATAAAACACATGCCTCGTCCTCTGTTCTGTCAGATCAGTATAAGACAAAGAGGCATGGTTGAATAGCACAGTCCTGTATTGCAGGATTTAGCAAAGTTTAACAGATATTACAGCTCCTTCTATCCTGCAGCACAGAGGTCATCCAGCGGCAGCCAATCATCCCAGGCTGTGCATTGGCCAGCAGGGCACATACATTAAACGCACAGCAAGCCGTATTCTGCACATTTGCTCGATATTTGCATGAGGTTAAGTTCAGTGACTTGAATAACTGGCCATGCTCTTAATAACACATCACTTTAAGCCTTTATTCAATTTTTACAAATTAGTTTTAAAACAATCACCCCCCCATACAGTTGTCATGACCAGAATATCAGCTACAGAGCCCAAACCTATTTAGTACCAGGCTGTGAACATGATTAGTTCTGCTGCTAAATTGGGCATTTTAACATGGGGGTCGACTACTTCCTTTTTGGAGCCAGCCTCAAGTGGAATTTCAATGATCTGCAGTTTTTGGCATTTCCAAGTTGGCTTCATCTTTCAGCCTCAGAGGTTGCATCTCGGTATTCTCTAACAGTCATATATGATGTTTTGGGATTTATTGGCAAAGGACCTATTCTCTCATTAGGCATAAGGATTATAGATTATGTTATAGATTATGTTACAAAAGTCACAGGAGACCAAAAACAAATAAATGAAGATTGAGAACAGACAGGAAGCCTATTCCCATTACCGAATGGTGACTTTGTTGGTACAAAAAGAAAAAGATTGTGTCTTAATATTGTAAAAAATAAAATAAAAAAAAGGTACAGCTAATGCAACTTATATTTCTATAATAATAAAAGGTTATGTTGGTGGTTTGTCAGGTCATATGACCCCTTAAAAATGTGGACATGTGTTCATAACTTACCAATATATAACATGTGGGGCTGAAAGCACTGAGGGCTGCTGCTTTCATGCTAACAATGTTGTTGTTAGCACTATTACTAAGACTGTTACATTTACTCAATACTGAACGCTCTAAATATCAACTTTAACTATCAAACTCTCTTTTTTCATCAAGCAGAAAATGATCCTTGTGAAAAAAAGGCATATAAAAAATAAAATATATAATAATAAACATTTAAACTTTAAAAAGTATGCTATTAGTAATGATCCTATTTCTCATCCTACTGAACAACAAACTTGTAAATATCCAACTATATTTTAGAATAAGAATAAGACAAATATATGTACTTATGATCTTTGTCAACTCTAAAAGCAACCAGAATCTACATCAGCAAAATACAAATATTGTATGTCACCTTCATATTACCAGCTGTCTCTTATTCTGACTGCACACGCCCTCCTCAACTCCGTCTTACTCTTGCTGCTGAAGATGACGTAGGGTCTTCAAACTGTAGCTACCTGAGTGTCACAAATTACTCTTGGTAATATCAGATACTTGATAGGCCAGAGGTCCAATAAAAGTCTTGAATAGCAGTATAGGCAACCTCATTTTTTTGCCATTCAGCAAGAAGTCACCTAGCTCAGTCAAAGATATTGTCTCAGGATGTATGGGCATATCTTTTTGACGTATGCACCAAGTGAACAGCGTTCATTTCTCCAAAACAAAGAATCTACATGTATCTCAGGAGATAACTAGTATTTACATCTTTTTTTACTTTTGTTATGTTTATCATTAACAAGCTAAATTAGTCAGTTGCACAGTGATATCTTTCTAAAATAAAACTTCTTAAGCTACCTTAATTAATGTTAGCAAACATAAGCTACTCATACCAGAATAAGTCTCTTAGGTCCCTTTATGTGGGCTCGCTCATGTGATTGGTTGAAAATGAAAGAGACATCTGATTGGCTACAGATAGTAACGTTAGGGAGTCTCAAAAGTCAGACTAAAGAAGCAAAATCCCCAAATCCACTTAAATGTCAAGCTAATAATTCCCATTTGTTGGATAAAGTGTTATGAATACTTTAAAGTGTACATAATCATAAATCATTCAAAATCCCCCCCAAAAAGTTGGTTGTTTTTTTGTTTTGTTTTTTCTTCCAGAGATGTTCCTGGACACGTCTCTGCACTGCCCACAATTTATTTTCCAACAGGTTCAGATTTCCCATCAGCTCTGCTTCCACTCCTTCTACAAAGCTAGGCTGAAGGCGTCATGAATTGACTTCAGTATTGAGCTGAGCTACAAACTTGAAATTAATATTGACCCCTTTCCAGCTTTTGCTAAGGAATGAAATGAACACATTGTAGGAGCGTAAGCTTATAAATAGAGAATGCCTATAAAAGAAGTAGAAGAAGAAGGGGAGCGGAGTTGAGAGAATGAAAGAGGTAGCAGTATTGGGGAAGAGAAAAATAAAAATAAGAGAGACAGAGATGTGGATAGATGAATAGGTTTGGGGAGAGAAGAGGAGAGAAAGAGGATTGTCAGTAATGGAAGAGGGTGATACCAGCAGAGAAGGTGTCTGTGTTCTCTGGCTGAGAGAGTAATCGATTTCAGGCTCCCAGGCTCTTTTGTTGCCCCTCAAACTGGATGACCGACACTGAAATAACTCCATAGTGCTGAGAGTAACAGATAAGGCAGGGAGTCAAAGAGACAGGAGCAAACATAATATATAAAAATACCAGAAAGAAAAAAGAAAAGATGGACTGAAGGGAAGGATATAAGACAAAAAATACACACAGTAATGGAGAGATTTGGTGCCGGGAGACATTGTATTTATAAATGAAGGTGAAGGAGAGAAAGAGAAGTAGAGCAAAACCCCCGTTAAATACCAGAGAGAGAAGAAGTGATTCCATACACAGTTGCATCTGATAGCATTTCAAAGTCATTGAATCACCCTCTCATTAGCACTGAGACATAGTGACTCAGAACTAACGCCTGCCAAGGCTTATTTAGAAGCCATTTTTCCTCTATGAAATCAAACAGATTGTTTCTTAGCACAAATCAGAACGCTTCCTTCTTTGCACAGTTTTCAAGTCACAGAACAGTCATTGGCTCCTTGGATGGTGCCAAGTGAAGGGAGGGAGGGAGGACACCGAGAAGGACCTTCTCTGTGTTTAGAAACAATGGACTTCATGGGATTTGTGGTCCATCCATTCATTTTTCCAGGGCATTACAGCTCACATTAGGTGGGAGGCGGGTACGCTCAGTTTAGCACGTTGACCATCAGGCCTAAGGCTGCAACATGTTTCTCTGGGCACTTAGACGAACAGGCACTTTTACAGAAACAACTTGTAGAACTTGTATTTTTTTTCCTTTCCTGTTCTGAACCTGTCGACTGGCTCATCGGCTCCTTTGTGAGCGTCTGTGAGTTACCCATAACACCCCTCTCTGTGTAGGTTAACAGAAACTGTTCGCCGTATCTTTGCAAAAGAATAAACAAGCTCTCAGGCTGAAAACAGTCTTGCATTTCAGTGAGTAAGGGACTGTGCTGGTTGGGGCTGGTTGCATCAGATAGTAAGATGCGATATATAATCCAGGAAGAACAGATCCATGAGCTTTAGGGCTTATCAGAAACCAAAACACTGCACAGTGGTTTGTAGATTCAGGATTTTACATCATGGAAGAAATGACTTAAACTTTAGTTGAGACAGGGGTAAGGTAATGATCACGTTACAAACTCATTTCAAAGGATTGTTCCCTTGTACATGTGATTGGTGATGGCGTTGACGTCCAGCAAAAGTTGAGCAAGGTTCACTTTCTTTGGTGAAACCTTTCGCCTTTTATTTTCTTCACACAGCAGTGCAATCTGTCAGAATGCAGCCTAGTATCAAAACACAGAGTGATGTTTCTTCAGTTTGTAGGGGGGTTAACTCATGAAGTACAAGTTGATACAGCTTGTAAAACGCACAAATGAAAAGGTTGTTATGAGGGGACACACTGACTGTGGCTCAAACCCCACATATTGCTTTTTTATATTTTTGTTTCCTCTGATGATAAAAAGGCCATTTTTATGTCACTGAACTGCATTCTCTTAAATTGTTGATTGGTTATTATATTAATGCTTTAAAGATTTAACTTTAAATTAAAACGACTGTTATTTCCTTTGATAAAGTCTTTGTTTAAAATTCATAAATCAACTAACTAACATTTTAGAATAATAACTGGCACACAGTCTGAAGCGGAACCCCCGAGGCAGCTGTGAAAGCCCTGTGTCGGCCTCTGCACTACAGCCAGGGATGTGGTTATGATAGCTTTTTCACACCTCCATATGCTATCTCCTCTCTCGTATCTCTTCCTGTGTCACCTTCCTTCCAAAGAAGACCATAGCGGAGTAAATCCGCTTTAAGTCTGGGTTTACTGCGGAGAGTGGGACCCTGTGGGAATTCAAGATTCAGGGACATGGGTTAGGAAACAGAGATAAATACTGCCTGGTCAAAAGCCAGCTCAACAAGGGTGTCAGGGTGAGGAGCCAGTTTGCCAACAATGACTCAGGCTCAGCATGGATGGCTGGCAGCCAACACAATCACATGCTACAAGGAAAGAGCCTTCCTAGAATACCCCGCTCTCCTTCAGACCTGTCAACATCCACACAGTCCTTTCACTGCCAGTTAGGGTGGCGGTGTCACTATGAAGATGCTTATTGCAACATTTTAGAATTGATAATTCTTTGCCGCTTCTTCAGATATTTATTCATTTTTGAGACAGTACAATTTCTGAACACAAAAAAGCCTCCTGGAAGGATGAACATTTCCTTTCACATTGTGTCTCAAGGTATTTTGTGTGAGGAAAAATGCTGCATTGTTTTACAGCCAAAAGGAAGATTGGGTATGTGGCATAAAACAGAGAGGAAGTGGTATGCTTCATTTTTAACTTTTCAGTTTTTTGAAATTGCAAATGTTGGAAAAATGAATAAACAAGAACATACAACAAGGAAATCAGAATTGTTCCAGTAGTCATTTCCAACTACTGATCTCCAAGAGCTCCATGAGCACGATGCCAAATGTGAACAAAACCATGGCTCGTTGACTAATGTTGTTGGATCAGATCTGACAAAACATATTTGGAAATGATTACCATTCCATTATAGGACAAACAACTACACACAGTTGTGGCTATGATTCATCATTGAGCTTTATTTGTTTACTTACATTCACATGTAAGCTTATTTTTTCTTGAAGTAATTTTGATTATGCTTCCCCTGGTAATCATATGTTTAACCTTACAATGCTACATTTCATGCATGAGGTTATTCCCAAATGCAAGGTCTGCAAAAATGTGGACATACCCAAAGTTTGCATAGAGGGCTAAAAAAATCTGAGTGCCCACATGCACTTGACAGTTTCCCTAAAACTGTTTTAATGTGAAGGGTTGTGTCATGTATGCCATCAGCTTTGTGATTTGTGATAAGTTGGTGACATTATCATACTTCCAGGAGAGTAAAGGTGTCACCCTCCACCTCTTTGGTCCAGACTGTCATTTCTACAGCTTTGGATTGTCATCGGGTCAACATTATCATGTGTTTAATACTTTGGTTTATAATGAAATAACTGCAAAACTAATGATATTCCATTCAGCCACAAATGTATTATGTGCTAATTGGAAACCATTAGAATGCTAACATGCTAAATTTGAAATTCAGAGCATTTCTTTTGCCTTCACATGGCCCCGCAACATAGCAACTGCTATGTGTGATGGAAATCTTAGAGCTAGTTCCTTCGAGACAGAAGAAGTTTCGGCAGACCCGGATGTCTTAAGCAGTAACATTTATTGTTTCTCGATTGAGGAGAACAGGGTAAAACACCACGTGTGAATCACAGCGTACTGCTACCCAATTCTGAAGATGGTGTCCATGAGCACAGTATTTAACCTTCCCCAGACCAGCTAAGTTCCTCTATATCCAAATAGGGTTAGTTCTACATCAGCCTGGCATGTGTGAGGATTCTATTGGATATAAGATCTAAACAAGGAAATACATCTACCGTCGCTGTGCTAGCAACAACATAGCCTCTGTACAGTCTCTCTTATCCAGCATCTCCAACCAGGCGCCAGCCTGTTGAGTCTAAACCGAATACACAAGGCTTCTAGCTGACCTTGGCCTACCAGCTGCCCGAGCCAGCTTGGCCTTATCAGGCACATAGAGTGAGACTGGCTAAGAGAGACAGACAGTTGACCTGACCTACAGACAGTTACCTTTAACCTACAAGAGGGAAGTTTAACATACAATAAGGAAAATTCCTTCACAGTATGCAGGGAGTTTGCTGGTTCAAGTAATTAATAATCAAAACATATAGTTTTCTGAGGTGTGTATTTACTTCCGATCTGTGTTTGATCCATATTCTTCTATGATCCATCAAGATTTTTGCATATTTGTTAAAACCTGCTTTTTGTGCCTTATCAATGAAGGACCCCATCTTGTTTACTACTCTTTTAGAGTGTAACTTGTTTGCCAAGTCATCACCATTCATATTCAGAGAAACCAGTGTGTTTACAATTAAATGATTTGCAGGAGCACGGTGTAAAAAGACTCTTGCGTCATACTCTAGCACAAGCATCAAAATATAATAAAAGTACCTTAATTAAAAGTATACCTTTTATGCAGAATGGCTCATTTCAAATAATATATTGACAGTAGGCCTAAATAATTGGATTATAGTTATTGATGCATAAATGTGATGGTAAAGGTGGCGCTGATTTTGACTTCTTTATATACCTGATAATGAGGCTATATACTACTTAATAACATATTATAATTAATTTGATTCATATTTAGTAATAACAATCAGAATCTGTAATAAATATTATTTAAAAAAATATATAGTGGAGTAAAAGGTTCAATATTTTCCTCTAAAATATAGTGGACAAGAAATATAATGTAACATGAAATGAAAATAATCTAGTAATGGTACTCAAGTACAGTACTTGAGTAGCCTAAATGTGCTTAGTTACATTCCAACACTGTAAATGGTAAATGGTAAATGGACTGTACTTGTATAGCGCTTTTCTAGTCTTCCGACCACTCAAAGCGCTTTTACATTACTAATCATTCACCCTTTCATACCCATTCATACACTGATGACAGGGGCTACCATGCAAGGTGCCACCTGCCCATCAGGGTCTCTCTAATCATTCACACCCATTCATACACCGATGGCACAGCCTTCGGGAGCAACTCAGGGTTAAGTGTCTTGCCCAAGGACACATCGACATGGACTGCCGGAGCCAGGGATCGAACCGCCGATCCTCTGATTGGAGGACGACCCTGCTCTCCACTGAGCCACAGCCGCCCCACTGTGAAATATTTTGCTCTCAAAGTAAACCAGATCGCATTTAACTTTAAAATGTACAACACTGTAATTGAATGCTTATTCTCTAATCCTCACTGTCTTCTCCTGCCTCATTTATTTCCGTCCGTCCCTCTCTGTCTCACTGATACACCCGTCCTCCTGCCTCTCTAAATATCAACTCTTATATTCGGCTGCTGTATACAGTAACCTTTCACATTCAGCTCTTGTATTGTGGCTTTGTAATCTCTGTTGGTATTCAATGCTCGTCTCCGTAGTCTGTCTCTCTGAAGCTTAAGTTCCTCTTTCTACTCCATTGCCCAGTCTGTTTACAAAGGGGAGGCGTAGCATATGTTTTCATCTCGAGGTAGGACAAATTAAGTCCTATCTGGCCCAGCCACACGGGCAGGCAACTCAGGAGAAAGGGGGAGTTATTGTGTGTGTGTGAAAGAAAAAGCTCCAGCAGGAAAGAGGTGTGTGTGTGTGTGTGTGTGTGTGTGTGTGTGTGTGTGTGTGTGTGTGTGTGTGTGTGTGTGTGTGTGTGTGTGTGCGTGTGAATGAAAGGGACAGTGTGTGTGAGACAGATGTAATATGAGTGCCATGAAGCATTTGAGAGTGTTTGTGTGTGTGAGCGAGATGCTATGAAAGACAGAGACATTTCAGGAGAGTGTGTGTGTTTGTGTGTGTGTGTGTGTGTGTGTGTGTGTGTGTGTGTGTGTGTGTGTGTGTGTGTGTGTGTGTGTGTGTGTTTCGAACAGCAGGCTTCATTGCTTTAATAGACCCTGGTAGTGAATTAAACAGTTGGAAGCTATGTGTGTGTGGGTCAGCAACCTGGGACTCGAAATGATGATGTGAAATAAAGTTTCTTTTCGTCTTCCTAAGATGAGCAAAGTTTCTACTCGGAGTGGTAAGATGTGAATCTAACAGAGAGATTAAAGGTCTTGCATTTGGCTTGGATAGGAACGAGAAACGGACACGGTGGCGCGAAGTGGAATAAAATGACTGCTTATGTATTCTGTTGCAGTGCGCACACAATAGGAAAGCACTGCAGGGGGGGATGGGGGCTTTGGTTTTGAATTAAAAAAGTAATAGTCAGAAAGCTTGCAATGCGGTTTTCTGCTTTGAATTAAGATGAAAAATACAGTATGTATGAAGTCGGCCTTTTTGAATTAAGGGTGCAATTATGTTATGTAAAGTGCCATAAAAGTGGGCCACAAAGCTACAAGTTTGAATTAATAAGTAGAACACTTCAGAGGTGCTGTACGAAACATGATGCAAGCTACCTAGATTATTACCGCTTGTTTATAGGGAGGCTGTAGGGGTTTCCTGTTTACAAAAAGGACAGGATGTGCAATGAACAAGGGGGTAGGAAACCTGTTGTAACTGTGTCAGGATGACTTAATTATGAACATTTTCACTATTTAAAAATGAAGCAACTTGCTGGAAAACAGTGAAAACTGCATACTGTGTTTGTATGCTGCACCTGTCCTTCCCTTCACAAAACATTTAGCCACAAGCCTGTCTTAGCCTGTCAGCGAACATGACTCATGGACTACCAGGGAGAAACAGCAGCTAGTAGAAATTATAATTCTAGCTAAGACTGTACACAAAGTTTGCTCAGGTAGTGAGTCTCCCAAGATATCCAGCAACGTAAGCAACAAAACAACTAAACATGAACCCTAGCATTAAGAAAAAAGAAGAGAAGAGCCAGTACATGGAAACACAATCAGTTTGTTTGGTTTTGAATAACTTTATTAGATTTTTAAATTAAGATCTGATGACATCTTTCTGCTTAAAAAATAGCCATGGGCCTCTGATGCAGGGAGAGAGTGTATTTTCAGAATACCTCTCAGCAATGGGAGTTGTTTTTGTTTTTTAATTTGAAGACAAAGAATATAATATGTTTGCAAAATCATATTAAAAAGGACACTGTCAATTTCTTTGGGTTAAAGCAAGAATATAAACAATTCAAGTTTAAACCATTTTGTTACTTTTGTCCTGATTGACGGGGGTCAAAAGTTACAATTTCCAACATCCTTTCAAAGTCTTATTATTTTGTGGTCCTTCCTCACGTGTCCAAAATAACAGCTGGTATTGACAGAACACCTCACCTCACGTGTGTGTTCACAGGTGTTATTTTGGACACTCTCTGTCTGTAACGTTATCTTTTAAAATGACATTTTCTGAAAAGTGTTATTTTCGTACTGGCTGTTACAGGAAGGAAAAACACAATGAAGATAAAGACACGATGGCTAGTGTGGAACAATAGATGATCTGGCAGAAGGCTAGTGACAGTGGGCAGGTTTTATTACTGAGTGGCTGATAAGGGAAATGATATCGAAGCAGGAGTGCCAGCGAATATGATCAGATAGTTAAATAACGACAGGAGAAGCTGAGGGCATGGCCGGGTCGGAATGACAGGATGGGTTGGAAAATAAGCATGGACAAGTGGAGAGTTCATGAAGATGAAACGGTAGCCGTGACATGATGAGGATGTTTTTTATCTAGAAAACATTTAGAAGACTTCAATTTGACCGAAATAAGTGCTACTGCAAAATCCAAAACTATAAAAAAACACAGTGGCGGCACAAGGCCTGATATACACAGCTAATGGCAGGAGCTGAAGAGAGTCCAAACCACAGCATGAGACTGTGGACTGAGATTTGTGTTGCCTTGACAAATCAAACTAATATGAAATGACATCCTGACCCAAATATAAGTTAACCTCATGCAAAAGTTAGTGAAATTCTTACTATGCTATACTTACTATGCTATATGCTATGCTTTACTATATATAAAAGAAAAAAAGTGTTCTCCAAACATGTCTCCTCACAGCTTCACTTTAATTTTGTAAATAGAGGTTGAATAGATAATTTGTCAGTGCTGGACCAGCTTCCCGATCTGGCTGCAGTTATGTTTGGCAAGGCCTCCATGCTAGGCCTGGCTTTGAGCCATTCTTCAGCCTGATGCAGAAGAACCTTAAATGTTTATTTTTTTTTTTTTTTTTTGATAGTGGCAGTCAAGGATGACAGGAAACATTGAAGGAGAACAGATGTCTCAGCTGGAATCAAACGGAGGACATTGTCGTTGTGAAGTACAAAAAAAAAAATGATTATGAATATGTGCAATAGGGTAACTGAAGACTCTAAATTGCCCGTAGGTGTGGATGTGAGTGGTTGTCTGTCTCTATGTGTCAGCCCTGTGATAGTCTGGTGACCTTCACCCAATGACAGCTGGGATCGGCTCCAGCCCCCCGCAACCCCTTAACAGGATAAGAGGTTACGGAAAATGAATGAATGAATGAATGAATGAATGAATGAATGAATGTGCAATAGGCCAATACTTAAATATGCATGCACAGTTTGTGTTGTAATTACAAATGCCATACAGGTGTACGAAATAGGCTTGACCAACAAAGACAATCAGTTTTGGTGCAAACATTGTTACTTACAATACATTACATTATATTACAGTCATTTAGCAGACGCTTTTATCCAAAGCGACTTACAGTCAGTAGTATATTACATATCATTCACCCATTCACACACTGATGACAGGCTACCATGCAAGGTGCCACCATCAGACTCTAACTAACATTCATCATCCAGTCCACACCGATGGCAAGCCTTCAGGAGCAACTTGGGGTTAAGTGTCTTGCCCATGGACACATCGACTGCCGAAGCCGGGTATCGAACCACCGACGCTCTGATTGGAGAACTACCTTGCTCTCCACTACGCCACAGCCGCCCCACAATAACAGTGTTTGCACCCTATAAAGGTGCTTCTTTGTTCCGCTAGTTGTTTGGTTTGGACTGGTGAACATCTGCTCCGGACAAAGATATACATTATGATGGCAGGAGATGGTTCACACTAGGGATGCCAGAGATGAGAGGATTGATCCAGGTCTTTGTAATACTGACATGGCCCTCTCCCCATTCTATTCCCACTGTCCCTCTCAGTGGGTGACTGAGTGTGGACATGCATGCAGTCTAGTATACCAATAGTATCAAACGGGTTCAGGTGTTTTTAAATTCAACCTGTTTGTCTGTAATCACAGCATACATTGTACCAGTGGTCCGTGGTTCCAACATGGTCTTCGTAAAAATAAAAGAGAACTTGATATTGACACTGTACCTTCTGCTGGGGTATAGACAAGAAAAATAATTACCCAGTGGGACTGAAAAACAACCTTTGCTGAGTCACTTCCCTAAAACACAAACTGGCCAATCATAGCGTACCTCCGTTCACTTCTGACAAGGCGGTCTCTTCCATCATGCAGTCGTTTGTTCCGTCTGGATTTTCATGCTGGTTTTGTGCTTTGGAGCTAGTTATGGTTATAGTGACACCGTTTACCCGCCTAGGTTTGAAAAAGATATGCGTTTCTAAAACGTTATGTTTCTGTAAAAAACGATGGAGGTCGCACATCATTAACGCGTCAGCACGTCTAAGCTCTGCATGCTACTGAAGGTATGCTGAATTTATACACACGGTGCTTTTGCCTTTCAATGATTGTTGCAGTGATTAAAGAGCTACCCAGCTTTACAGGAACGGTGTCCTTTATTTCATTGTCTTCTGTCTGGATTGCCAGGTACGGTGGTTCACTTTGCTCCGTGACCTGTAGGCTTTAGCATCGATTTAGATCTTTTTTTTACCTGTTTTTGCTGCATAGTCAGTTTGACATCCTGGATGTATCCTACAAACACATTTTATACAACCTTATGTCTGCTTAAATCACTTTAAGACTATTTCAAAAACAAAATAATATGTATTCAGTGCGTGCAGTTAGTGACAGTGGTAGCTCTGACAATTAGTAAGTTGATTTTTCATCTAGCGCCACCTGCTCGTCACTGGTTTCGGTTATCCACGGCTATTTTGTCCACCTGTTTGATGGATTAACATTTGTAACCATCATTCATGTTCCCCTCGGGATGACTTCCTACAGTGATCTTTTCAAACCATTATCAGGTCAAAACTGCAACTTGTCCAATACTTTAGTTTGTGACCAAATACTAGCGTAACAAAATGTGGTGTATAATGCAAATTAGCAAACGGTTGCATGCTAATATGCTAAATAAGATTATTATTATTATTGTAAATATAATAAATAAAACAGCCACCAAATTACCAATCAAGTGCAGAAAATTTGGCTTGTTTTTTTAGGTTGTTTTGGTGTTATTTTACATATTTTACACGTTGTTCTCACGGAAATTACACCTTTCAATGGCAAACAGCAATTCCAATATAGGTTATAGCTAAATTTTGACCACATTTGTAGTGGGATTTGTCTTTGCAGAGCAGCATGGTCTTGTGATGTTTCGATTATAAGATATTTAGCATTAGGTATATATTTGAGGACCTACAAGGCAAGTCAAATCAGGCAGGAACTGAAATCAACTTAAAAAACGAAGAAGCAATGCTTTAAATGCAATAAAACTACTCGTACCGCCATTGATGCAAACTTTTGACAGTTGCACCCATTTTTCATAAAAGGTTAAATTAGATTTTTGCAGTCAAAGGTAAAACTACCGGGAAAACAGTTTTGAAGCGTGTGCTTATTTGTAAATAACAATACCAATGCACAATTGAAAGTTGGTACTTTATCAATCTGTGACTGCATTTTCTACAACACTGTCCTGCAAATATTTAGGAAAAAAAGCCTTGTGTTAACAAATGAAAGGGTTACTGTAAGCAAAAAGACGTTCAAGGGTTTTTATTTTGAAACCATAACAGGAAGACTTCAGTTAACATTAAATATCAACTGTTTTCATGTCTGCAGAAATGACTTAAAACCAAATGTATTATTTCTTTAAAAAAAAACAAAAAAACATATGACATCTATCAAACCTTCCATGCATTTTATGTGTGGCACAGCCAAAACAAATATGTTCTTAACCACTCTCTCCATCTCTCTCCCACGCCCTCCCTCTCTCTCCCTCTCTCTCACTGGCGGGGCTATTCATTTTAATATGATTGGAAATTTCCCCTAAAAAACTCTAGGGACTCTTGCAGCCAGACCAGGCTGAGAACAAGAGATGAAACTCCAACTAGTTTCAACACTCCAGGCACTTGAAGGTGAACAGCGCTGTCATCACTTATAAGGCCAGATATATCTAGCTCCACAGCCATTCAGAGTCAGGATCAGAAGCAATCAAGTCATCCTCCCTCCCATCCCACACCGAACCCTCCCTTTTTTTAAAATTGTATTTCAAGTGAGTTAAATTACTGTCAAAATAAGTGGGAAGCCATGATGAAATGTTAGGTAAGAACAGGAAGCAAATGTAAGAGACGTGATTATTTTCAACTTCGCCAGACGCTTTGAAAGGCCTCCAAATGAGAAACATCACAGGAGCCAAATACGAAACGCACTGGGTCAACGGCTAAATAAAACTGAAAGCTGCTGACACTTGGAACCAGAAATAGAAAGTAGATCTGCAGCAGTTTGACATTTGACAGGAACTGACGTAGGTACCAGCCCATTTACTAACAAACTACACAACGTCAGGACAGATTTCTCATTTCTGTTATTTCGGAGCGTTTCGTTCAGTGGTCTCAGTCCTCTGTTACATCTCTTGGCAGCTTTCGTTGTCCTTTGTGTACTGAACCTTTACATGCTTCTCTTTGTGCTCAGTAAATTTTCATGACTCTTGAATGTGTAGCCAACCTGGCCATTCAAGCAGTTATTGATTCAGGGTGATAAACTATCGCTCATAAAAGCAGATAGGGATTATTGATGGCTGCACGTTGCCTCAGCTGGACAGAGGCAGTCGTGTTTAGATCAGCTGTCCTGCTGTGGCACTATGGACTGCTACATTTTTGCACTCTGATTCAGCATTTTTTCATGCTGTGCAACTTAAGCTGCGGTCATACATGAATCCGTCAATGTGTGTATTGCTTTTTTTATGATACAAATAATTCCATTTTGTAATTTAGATAAGTATCCAAACTTAAATCACTCCAAATGAAATAATAATAAATAAAAAAAAAAATCCATTAAAAACAATGTTTCATGTGGAGGTTCACCTGATTTTACAAACTGAAAATACTGGGTAGAGTTTAAAAAGTCAGATCACTCTTCTGTATCAAGCACATGAATCAAATGTTGCTTTATTCAATAAGAGAAGCAGAATGTCTTACTCAACTGACTGATCTTTCCACTTGCTCACCCATATTACTTCTTTTTTTATAGCTTCCATTGCTATGCTGCAGTCAGCTCTTGTTTTGATGTGTAATGTTTCATCCTCAGCAAGTTTGCAAAGTGTTTTGAAAAAGACAACTTCCAACAGAACGGCCGACTCCACAGATTGAACACAGGGCATTTTTAGCCATGCTACCAGCGAGGCATCAGAGAACAATGATGGTCGCTCACTTATTTATTCATTAGTTGGAGAGATGACACAATTATGTGAGCTAACACGAAATTAACATTGCACTGATTTGTCAATAAAACTTTTTGGCAACTTGTCACTGGATTTTGGATAATTGCTGATTTTTTTTTTTTTTTGCAAGATCATTTTTTGATAACCTTCAATGATTTTTGAAGCGTTAATGCAATCACCAGAAGTAAAAAGCTAACGCTAGCATACAAAGGAACTACACCACAGTCACATGACTCCAAGTCATCACCAATAAGCTAAAGGAGGACTTCTACATTACATTACATTACATTACATTACAGTCATTTAGCAGACGCTTTTATCCAAAGCGACTTACAGGAAGTGTATTCAACATAGGTATTCAAGAGAACTACTAGTCACCAGAAGTCATAAGTGCATCTCCTTTCTTAAACAAGCATCTTAAAGCATAAACCAGAGCAAAAGTATAGTGCAGAGGCAAATTACTACGAAAACAATAATTGCAACAGACTAATACGAATACAATAAGTGCTACAAACTACTACGAATAAGATAAGTGCAATAAACGAATACGAATACAATAAGTGCAACAACTAATACGAATGCAATAAGTGCTACGAGGAAGGCTCAGGGTAGTACTTCTTGAAGAGGTGAGTTTTCAGCCTGCGCCTAAAGATGGGCAGCGACTCTGCTGTCCTGACGTCAGTGGGGAGTTCATTCCACCACTGAGGGGCCAGGACAGAAAAAAGCTGTGACCGGGTGGATCCTACCAGGCTTCTAGTGATGACGTTTAGTAGTCTCATTAAGCTTCAAGCTTCATGCATGAGTATTTGCTGACGATTTGTTAATCGTAGGACAAAACATTTAAATATATTCAGCTTGTGTTAACCACAGGCCTTTTTTCAGGCATCTAACATTAAAAAATGATTGCCTTTAAGACAAGGGAACCTTCTTTTCTTAAGTGACGCTGATTTAAAACACCAGTCCTTTGATTGTCATTGATAGTTCAAAAGTTATATTGATTACATTGATAACATTGATAACATTCAGCCTGGAATTATCTCCAAATGTAAAGTTAAAGAAGTGAACATAAACTTGTATTTAATTGTGATGAAATGACAAGTCATCATCTCTGGATTAGATAACCTGCTACATCTACATCAATATTCCCAGTCTGTCTCTCTGAAGTGGGATCACTTCATATTTATATTATACTCTATTAGGTACACCAATAAGTAAAGAATTTTCTTAAATTATGTTCTTAACCTCCCATTATAATATGAATTGCAATTGAATTATAAATGATAAATAAATCAGCATGTGTCTGTTATGTCAAAAAGTGAACGTCAAGAGTGTCAACATGTTAGTGACCTTTAACTTTGACCATTCCAGTATAGATGTCCTACGTCCCAGTTCACAGATGGGATGGAGAAACGCATCACATGACGTCTATCCAATCACATGAAGACAATGAGACTAGAGAAGTAGACAAGCGTCTTAAGTCTCTTATCTTTCTGAAAATGTCTCACAACTGATGACTCATGACCCACCAAAGTAGTGTAACTGTCCCGACACTTTCGTTTTAGTTGCCTGTGATTAAATACGTGAATTTGTTTTGTCACTTCTTGAATAATGTTGGACCATGTAGCTGAATATCTGCAAATCTTCAGATCAGTTTGGCACAAATAAATGGTGATTCAAAACACTGCTGTTGAATTGTTGAAGGTTGGCAATTGCAATTAAATGTTTTTGGTTGTGTGCATATAAGGATGCAGTGTGTCCTTCCCTTTGTATGTGTGTGTGTGTGTGTGTGTGTGTGTGTGTGTGTGTGTGTGTGTGTGTGTGTGTGTGTGTGTGTGTGTGTGTGTGTGTGTAGAATACATAAGCTTGGAGTGAGTTGGAGGCCACCTGGGAAGGAAATCCACAGGAGACGTCCCGCAGACACACAGCGTTATAGTTCCCTGGTGGTCATACAGTTCCCCTCCAACTGAGCGCAGACTTCTTCTCTTGTGACTCACACACACACACACTAGAAACTAGCGTACTGTGTTGCTCATACATAATGTGATCACAGTTTTTTTTACCGTGGCGGTTTTGTTTTGCCGCTGAAATACCAAGAGTCATCCAGATCTATTGACAGGGCCAGGAGGTTCATACCACAGCTCTGATGTGGGATCCAGAGTGGGCTCTCATGCATGGCTCTCTCGCCGCCAACGTAGATAACACTGTACTGAGTGTGTGCTGATACCATTCATTTCTGAACTGCTGAGCTTGTTGTTTTTGAACAAGTCCAGTAAGACATCCTAAGAACTCTTTGAATATCCCCAGTAATAGCTCTTATAGCATTTCAAAGGCTTAATGTTGGAAATGGAATATCTAGCATGCCACATGTTGAGATTAAGCACTTTATCTGACAAACTGCAAGGCAACATGCTGTATTTTAACAGCATTTTAGAACAATGTAGCCTCCAGATTTTGCCTCTGTACCCCCCCACCATTTTGTTTGTGTGCTACTAAATCCTCTCCTTTGAAAGATGTGGTGTTGACATTCTCAGATGGAGGGTGGGTCCTGTGAATCTGCTTATATGTGATACTCTACGTGCCAACTGTAAATCATGTGTATTACTGAGCCAGCTAGCTGCTGTTGGTCTGATAAGTTTGGTCGGTAGAAGTGTACGTCATTATCTGTATCTGTTCACCCTACACAATGGACTGTCTTGTATTCGGATAGAAGACCAGACATGGGCATGGTTAAGGGCCTGTACTGGAGGTCACTTTAGATCGGGCAATTGTTGTACTTTCCAACTTACTGTTCAATGGAAATGTGATTACTGTGCCTTTTAAAGCATCAATGGCAGGCTTACACCCACAGTGTGCATCTGCTGAACTAAAGAATATATTATAGCGAAAATGTTACAACAATGTGTAGTAAATGAAAGTGGTTCGTAAAAAACAAACACAGTCCTATGTTGCAAACAGAATCGGGAATAAGTAAAAAAAAAAAAGATTCTCGTAACCACGCCTTTCAATGCCAAAACAGAACATGTAGTATTTATATCTGTACTTTATCTGGATATATGTATTTACATACATAAATACATATAGCTCGCTGGCAAACTACCCAGCCAGCTATTTCTTTATGATTTAATAATTTGTCTTTTTCTTATTTTGTATCCCCTCCTTTTTGCTTTGACTTTGTTTTCCAATCCCACATTAAAGACATGTGCTAGCTTACACACACACACACACACACACACACACACACACACACACACACACACACACACACACACACACACACACACACACACACACACACACACACACACACACACACTATTATTTCAAATTATACATCAGTTGTTCAGTTAAACCTCAGGTGCTCCACATGCGGTAGGTGTGCGTGTGCATGTGTTTGTGTGACTGTGAGCATTTGTAACAGTAGTAAAACTGAACCAGGAGCCAATTAGCGACCGCTCCGTCAGCAGCAGCACCAGGCCTGTGGAACAGCGGGGGGTAATAAACACTGCACAGCCATGGGTTCCACAAGGCGTCAACTATAGTAACATATTTCTCTACCAATCAGATGAAGGCAGAGAGCTTATACTCAGTGCATTGAAATGTCACAGTTTGAGTGCACAAATGAACACCTGATTAGGATTCATGTGTTGTAAAATGGTTCATTAAGGATGTGTTAAGGCCATCACATGCTGTGTAATTGGAATATCACTGAGTGAACACACTCCTTTCATGAAAGTAAAGTCAAAATTGCTAGTATTGGTTAAAGTTGCAAAGAGTGGAAACCAATGAGTGCCTCGGGAGAAGATTCCTGTGGTCCCTTTGGAGCTCCGCGTCATGTGATGACATCCGTCTCGGTTTGTTTTATAATAACACCCTCAGCCCTTTCCATTCCAGGAATGATGGAGATGCCATGAAAGTGAAAGCAGACTATTCATAGAACTAGATACCATAGAAGGATCAAGTTTACCAAGCAATCCGATTTGCCCGTTCATTACGCGTACGGTAAGCGTGACAGACAGATGGATCACTCCGCAGCAGCCAGTCTGATTGAATTATACAAGTGAGAGAGCGGAGATCCGTTTACAGACACTGAAGACCTGCTGCATGATATGCCTCCTGTGCCTAGGAATCGATCCTTGTGCTTAGACTGAATGATTCCCAAAAACTCTGTGCTTTCGTCCAGGAGACGGCTCTTTGGATCCCGTGCAACATTCGAAAGTAAACCAATGACGTTTAATCACATGAGTTGTTAGTGATGTGAGTTGTTGGTCAAGTTGACTTCAATTTTGCTCTTTTATAACCTCAGTGGTTTGCCTTAACCTAAATTCCCTTTGAAAGAAAACACTATGCATGTAAAAAGCCTCATATAATGGTTCGTATGATATCTTAGGAAAAGTTATTCCCAGGTTTAGCTTCCAATGCTGGATGAGACCAGCGTGAACAAGCGTATATTGTCACTCTGTTCATGACACATCCAAAACTGCAGCATGAGGGGTCTCTAGAGCTTCGTGGTTTGAGGCTCATAGGGATGCTGATCATTATTTGAGTTGGGAGTGAGAATGTGTTGCTAGGGAAAAGAACCGTGGTCATTTCCATCTGCTTTTGCAGCTCCTTCAGCCGGTGGCTGCTTCACCCCCGGTGTGTGAAGGAGAGGTACCGCAGGTCCTTCCTTCCTGCTGCTGTCAGGCTGCACAACCAGCTCTGCTCCCAGCAGACCACATGACACATGACAATAAAAACCTGTGCAATACATTACACTGTGCAATAATAGTTAAAATAGTTTTTTCTGTCTGTAAATATAATATTTCAGTTATTGTTGTTTTTCTACTGTTTCTTATTGCTTATTTATAATACTTGTTTTTTTCATTTTTATTTTTTTATTTTTATCTTGTCTTTCTTCTACTATGTCTCTTGTGTGCACTTTACTCTACGCTGCTGTAAGCCTGCACATTTCTTTTATCTTTTAAATTTATCTTTTACACTGCTGACAATCCTAGATCTTCCTTTACCAGGGTAGAAAACGGGTAGTAACAAGAATAATGAAAATGCTCATTGTGAACCTGTTAGTTACAGTTGTATCGCTTAGTATTAGTGTTGAGCTACTTATTACATTTAGTTGGCAAACACTATTGTGCAAAATGATTAGATCAAACCACAAACCCTACTCTGGATGGCTGATCCTCCAGACTACATGAGCTACAGCCACCCCGTTTTGCTGTCAAGATAGTTCTTATGACTTCTGGTGACTAGTAGTTCTCTTGAATACCTATGTTGAATACACTTCCTGTAAGTCGCTTTGGAGAAAAGCGTCTGCTAAATGACTGTAATGTAATGTTCTCTGGTAACTGAAAAACAGCTAGTTCCTGCTGTTATAAACTGTAAATGGACTGTACTTGTATAGCTCTTTTCTAGTATTCTGACCACTCAAAGCTCTTTAACACTACATGTCACCATTCACCCGTTCACACCCATTCACACGCTGATGACAGGGCAACTGTGCAAGGTGCCACCTGCCCATCAGGACTCTATTCATACACATTAACACACCGCTGGCACAGCTTGCGGGAGCAATTTGGGGTGTCTTTACCAAGGACACATGGACAGCGGAGCCGGGGATCGAACCACCGCTCATCTGATTGAAGGACGACCCTGCTCTACCACTGAAAACTATTTTCTCCTCATTTTGCAAAGACACCTGCATTTTGTAATAATCTGCAAACCTCAACGCAATATCTAATATATTTGCCTTCATTTTGTTATACATTATTATGTATTATTGCATTGAGTTCGACATTTTTAAGGAAAAGGTAATAATACATTCACTATGTAATAACCAACCAACCTTATTATGTACACAATATATTTTTAACAATTAAGATAAATGAAACCTCCCAAAGTTAAACCTCTCTGCCTCTGATCTGAGTCTAAATAGCCACATACAAGCAATAACAAGATCAGCTTTCTATCATCTTATATTAAGGCCAAACTCATGAACTGCATGTCAAAAACTCATTTTTTTTCCTGCCAGGGTTGATTACTGCAGTGGTCTTTTGACAGGGCTCCCCAAAGGACCACCAGAAAGCTTCAGCTTATTCAACATGCAGCTGCTAGAGTTCTTAAAGGGACCAAAAGGTCAGACCACATCACCCTGAATCTTAACTCTCTACACTGGCTTCCTGTCAGCCACAGAACTCAATATAAGGCATGCTGCTTTATGAATCAACACAGGGAGTAGAACCAACATATACATTTTTGAATCAGTGTGATTCATACTGGAATGCATAAAATATGCATTGTTGTTATAATGTTATAACAATTTTACTGATTGAAGACATCCATGTTGGTTGGTTGTTACATAATGCATTATTATTACATATTCATTAAAAGAGTTCATCTTCGACATGTGGGGAAATTTAAAACATTCTATTCCAGCTGTTGAATATTACTAAAGGGTTGTTTTTGTGGAGCCTGGGCGGACAGTAGGGGCTCTTGTGCTGACCATGGGGCCCTCCACCTCAACGCAGAAGCATTGGACCCCTCTAACCTATCTAGAGATAGACATATCCTATACCTAAACACATAAATAGGTGAAGGTGGTGCCACTAAAGGAAAGAGTGAGACATTATGTAGTTTTGAAGCAACAAACAAAATAGAAGAATAAGAATAGGAGAATATATATATATATATGTGTGTGTGTATCTATGCATGTGTCTAGATAAACAGTGGCTACAGCAGTTGTAATATCATCTTATCCTCCCTCCACTCCTCCTCTGGTGCCTTACTCTATTCCCTTTGAGGCTCTTTGAGATCTGCTTTCTAAGGTCAGGAAGAAGTGCTGGAGGGAAGAGTGAGTAAACTACTATGGAGTTCCCCTCACACACTCAACAAATAACTTGTATCCACTGGGAAAAATACATTATTTTACAGTTACTCTCCAAGCCAAAGTGATGAACCGAGGTCTGAAAGATGCCTTGATTTATACTAAGCATGTGTTTAATGTGTACGTCTTAGTTATTGATTTAACAAAAGCTGAAATAAGTTTGTTTTCCTACTTATCTGGTCCTACATTAGAGAGATGGGGCTCTTGATCCACCACCATCACCATCACCATCACCATCACTCTGACACTGGGTCTCTGGAGACTGAGCCACATTTTGATTCTCCTGTTGCCAAACTCCACTCTGCTGTAGAGAGCTGGCGATATGGGGCTAACGTTCACAGCGGATATGATTTGGAATAATTACAGAGATTATCTGTGTAATTAATCCTGTGTGGTTCTGCTCCATCTTCCGTTTTTAAAGCAAGAATGCCATCACATAGTTCTCCTCACATACAGGGAGCACAGTACTGAGACTTTTCCTCTCAAAGTTCCAAATCTTGCTTTTGCTGAATCAGAAAGCAACAAATCTTAAATGTGTCTGGCACTCATATGTCCATTATGCAATTCTGTGACCATTAAACTGTGTGAATTGTGCTTTGGGCTAATAATGCATGTAGAAAGAGTAAAGATTGACAGGTGGTAAAATACATCACACACTCTAGTGGGCCACTGAGAGCTATTCTGACAAAATGCTGATATCTGGTGTGATATGTGTGACTTGATCATTTCAAAGAAATGGCCTCATTAGACTACATTGGATCTCCAATTTAAGCTGACACACTCGCTCGCTGAATTGGATGTGATAGTCTCCATAAATTGTGTGGTGAAACTGGATGTGGTTTCTCCATGGCTGCCCAGGGACCTTTCACACGAGGCTTTGTGAAGCCAGTGCCGAGCTCTCTGAAGCTGGCTCCTGCCAAGAGGCCAATTGGTAATGTATTCATAGAGAGTCTCCAGAGGAAGGCAGCCTCCAACTCCCACTGAGCCGCCTCTGAAAAGACACATCACATTGCCAAAGGATCATATGTCAGTTGAATAATGTGCTGTAATGCCTTACTCCATGGATTGCGTGAAGCTCGAAAGACAATATGTCCACACACAGTCAAGTCAGAGTCTCTTGATGGTCTCTGAAATGTATTATTTACCCTGCAGCTATAAATGTAGGTCCTTTTATGTAAGTATTCATCTTCTGGTGCTTTGTTATGCCCTTTCATTAGGTTGCCCAGTACGCTCTCTACCCTTTCTCCTCTCCCAGCTCCTCCTCTCATTACATCTCTTCTCTTCCTCTCTTCTTCTCTCTACCTCTGCCTGGGTAGTGTGAACTTAAATATTTTGCATTCATTGAGAAATGTCCAAAATGAGAGAGGCCTACCACACTTCAAGCTTGGCCGTCTCTTACCTAAGCACTTCTCACTGACACACTCGCTCCTACTTCCTCATCTGTCATCCCCTAATTAACAAGATGTCCTCAAATATATCGTTTTTGCCAATTATTCTTTATTTTTCTCTTTAAAAGTGAAGCACTTTGAGTTTCTATTCATTCACGGTTATCTTTGAAATATACATTCATGATTTCAGAAATAACTAGAATCCTAGAACCATTGTGTGGTTCTACTGTAGAAACATGGCGGCAGGCTCAGAGAAGAGGACTTGCTCCTCATGTAGATATAAACTGCTAATTCTAAGGTCAAGAAAACACTATGATTCTTATTCAGAGGGGATTTTATTCATTTATTTAAAGTTATAATCCATTTCCGCCAATAGATCCACCCACATGCTACACACTGTTGCTTTAGGTTTTCCAGAAATGTATGCATGTGTTATAATTATGTGTAATATGAACAGGATTGTTTGTTTTTGCGTTATCACATCACTACAACCATGCTACAAACCAGGCAAATCAAACCTTTCCCTGGCCACTTGTCAACATGATAACATGATATCAAGCAGCTGCTTACTTACACATTCAACAGACGAAAAGCAACATAATTATTCAATTGTACTGGTATTTCTGTTCACCTGATGAATGCCAGTCCAATATCCACTCTCACTTTTAGCTCTGTTTTTTTTTTTTTTTTTTTTTAAATGTTCTGTTTGTTTCTTTTGTTTGCTCCTTTGTGTTCTTTTTTGTTTTGTTTGTCTTCGCCCTATGTAAAGCGTCTTTGGGTATCTAGAAAAGCGCTATATAAAATTAAAGTATTATTATTATCATTATTATTATTATTTTGGGCTTTAACTCTTAAGAAATAACATCTGGCTTCATAGCTCTGTCTGCTGCTTGATGATGACGGGTAGTTTACAGTTGGTTTTCATGCTTTTCTCCTGAAAATAGCTTCTTGCTATGGCTGAAAGTGATGCAATAACAGAGGAATTGCCTGCAAGAAACCTAAAATATGAGTTGTTGGATGCTGTAATGCTCAGCAGAGCTAAGGGGAACTGCAGTGTTTAGTGATGCTTTTCTGTGAAATCCTCACTACCAGTGACCACAAATATTAGTTATATCAGCTCCTACTTAGAGTTTTAAATAGTCAGTCACTATTACTCTTATCTTTATGACAAATCATCCATGATCATTCAATTATGATGTTGTCTCTGTCAATGGTACAACTTGACTCTGGTTTTCCAGGAGGATCCAACTCAGGAATGTGAACTCCTTGGGCCACAGGTTTTGGACCCTCTGCAGTCAACTGTGCATCCGCCATCTACCTGGAATTTAGGTGTTTATTAAAGAGATCCATTTTAATTTCTGGCAGGGTTTGGCATTTTAAAATAAGTAAAGGTACTACATCGATATAAACATTAACGGACATGTTCCCATCTCATGCTTTGCTCAACCTCAGCTGCAGAGGGGATTTGTTTCTGGCTGATCTTAAGGAGAGGTTGTTCCATGCTCTCCGTTGATACAGATTTGACTGGATGTAACATTTATGTAGAGTGTAGAGGTCCATCTCCTTGTCAGGGTTAAGCCAAATATCTGCTTTCTGGTTCAGAAAAGTGGTATGGTAGGGATCGAGGACATTTTCAAATTCTAGAGTAGCTGCAATAAGACACTCCCATGTTTGTTTCACCATTCACTTGTCATTGCAAACCTTAATCTCCACGGGCCAATCACGCGATGGAGAGTTTTCAAAGACACACCAACATGTTTGCTAGCTCCCAAGCGACAGATTCCGAGGGAGATCTGCAGCTGCATCTGGTCTCTTTGTCTTTGAAATGTTACCCATTTGGCGCTTAAATGCTCCGCCTCATCAAACTGGTCGAGAACAGTCTTGTCCCGAATTATTGTTCTCGCCGGGGCAAAGTCATAGCAGACTTGAACATCACTTTTGACATAGTCAGCTTAAGAAATCATGGCAGTTATTGTGTTATTCCATGTGTTGGTTACTGTTTTTTCTTCCATTTGGTGCGTCAAATGAACAATGATGAATCAATGACCTTTCCTCGAACACCATCACTACGCTAATATGCCGAACAGGGTATTAAGGTATTAATTAGGTTGACTAAAGATACATTTTCTGAACACTTTTGGCTCTAGTGCCACTCACAAGACATTTTTTTTAACATCTTGAGCTCCACTATTGATTAGGGGCTAGGAAAAGAAAATTCTCACTCAGCTGTTAATTCCTTTAAACACTTTGTTTATGGGGAGTATTGAGTGGTGCAGCCTCAAGGGACTGCACCATGGTTTATACTTTACATGTGCATTATCTTTGAATGTCAAGGGTCTTGGAGTGCGCGCTGTAATTACCTCCCTTTACCAGTGGCTACAGGGGATGGTTTTGGTCCCCATCTCTTAAACTTAACACAGATATGAACAAACACACAGGCAAGTGCTCATTTCATTCATAAACTACATTTTACATCTTAATCACATTAGTTATTGTCACGGCCAAATTGCTGCATACAGGGTGTGCTCTTGTTTTACTGCACATTTTGTTCCAGATACTGATAAACAACATCAAGGCAACATCCAAATGACCTGAAAATATGACTTGTTTGTGCTACAGCGTGAGTATCAACCATGCTAGGCTCTCCCTTCCTTCTAGCCATTAACTTAGTCACAGTTCTTAAAGCTTTAGATTTCCACTGAGAGGGTAGGAGATATACAGTCCTACACAGATACACATGGCCATAAGCAGAGGCACACACACACTTCCCCAGACAGAGAATGCAGCCGTCATCTGCATTCTGTTGGAGAGATGGCAGATAGTGATTAAATCACTGTTTTGTTTTTCACTGAAAGAAATATGAGCTCTACTTTTATCAGTCAGCCTTTTTACACACTGTATAAACAGGTTGTCCAACTTCCAGAAGTTTCTCTTCTTCTATTCTAAGAAACAGAGGGTTTTAATACCTGAGGCAGAGTACAGAACCCATTATTTTCTGAGGACGGCTACATTATGCACTGGGCTATATTATGCCCAGTGTAGGGAGTTAAGAGCAGAAAACTAAAACCAATAAGGATAAAAAAAAAAAGCCCTAGGTATCCTACATTTTACCTCATGACTTAGTAAAATACCCGAGAAGGGGCATAAGTCAATCAGTGTACAGTAACGCTGGACAAGGGCAGATGTGAGTGTTCTTCACACAGGACTGTGCATGTGGAGTGTGTGTAGCCTGAAGAACAGACTGAATTGCGATTTTGTGAAATTTTGGTCATGCCAGATCTCTGGTAGGGAGGGGAGTTATTTAGATTTTCCCCATGTAATCACTAACAGTACAACAATTTACAGAATTGTTATTTCTGTATGTGAACTTACAAGGACTTCTACAGCTGTGTCTCACCCATCTCCCCCATGCTATGTCATTTTTCATAACTGTAGCCAGGCAGCCATGTAGGAGAATGATGTTCCTATTTTTATTTCTGCATAATAAACTCTGACTGGTCGATTCTCTAACTGGTCAAAACTGGTGTCAGTGGGTACAACAGGAAATTGCATTTCAACATTTTTTTTCAAAAGGATTTCACTGTATTTTCTCACTGTCCCAGTGTGAATGCACTACGTACTCCAAATGTGCAAAATCAGTTTGGAGTTTGGACTTGGGACAATTTACTTCCTGTACCAAAGTTCCTGCTCTACAGAATGATACACTTACATATCTCGGGTCTCTAGTGTCCATAGATACCTTTTAAAGAAAAATAAATTGAAATACAATGCTCTGATCATTTTTGACTTTGTACACTAAAACATTTTTAGAGACAAGTTGTCTGAGGAAGACCAGGGAGTTGAGTGCTAAGTTGAATGAAATGAATGTATAAAACATGGTTAATAAAGTCCCAGTTCACTAAGGACCAGACGTATGCATCGAAGAGTTAATTGAGAAACACACACCTGAAACTGTTCATTATTATGGCAACAGCGGCGAACAGGTGTGGAGGCAGGTAGCTCCCATGGACCTCGCTACATTCATAACAAAAACATACTTGGGAAAAGACAGTAGGAGGTTTGGATTAAGTGCAGTGTATGTTGAGACATTAACCACTAGCAGAATCTTCAGACCGTTTAACCGGCCAAACAAAAGCGGGGACCAGAAAATGAGGAAAGTGAGCCAATAGCCTTCTTTTGGCTAACGGCTGGTTTCTGGAAAAAAGATCCAGAATGTCACAGGATACAAAAAAAGGAGCGCCCCCATCATGTGTGAGGCCATGTCAGTCAATTCCACAGAAGACCGGCCACTATCGGTATCCACAGAGGACCAACCACTGTCAGTATCCACAGAGGACCAACCAGTGTCAGTATCCACAGAGGACCAACCACTGTCAGTATCCACAGAGGACCAACCACTGTCAGTATCCACAGAGGACCAACCAGTGTCAGTATCCACAGAGGACCAACCACTGTCAGTATCCACAGAGGACCAACCACTGTCAGTATCCACAGAGGACCAACCAGTGTCAGTATCCACAGAGGACCAACCACTGTCAGTATCCACAGAGGACCAACCACTGTCAGTATCCACAGAGGACCAACCACTGTCAGTATCCACAGAGGACCAACCAGTGTCAGTATCCACAGAGGACCAACCAGTGTCAGTATCCACAGAGGAACCCATCTACTGAGCCTCAGTGATATCGGTGAAAAGAGGTGCCTGCAAGAGCCCGGAGGATTTCAAAAGACAGCATCCATCCAAGCCACAGTCTGTTCACCCGACTGCTGGCTGACAGATGGATCAGCTGCCTTAGCGACAGACTTCAGAGAAGCTTCTTTCCTGAGGCTGAGAGACTCCTAAATTCATCCTCCACACTCCACAAATAACATTGTTTTGTTTTGTTTTGATTTTGGGGTTTCCCTTATGTAGGTAAATAAGACTACAAACTGCATTTCTTTGCAACACCCTGTAAAATGACGATAAGCTTACTAATAAGGTAACGTAATAATGTAACTTAGTGCTCCTCCTTTCCTCAGCAGGTGATCAACATGAATGTAAAGATAGTGGGCAGTGATAATAGTTTCCCCACCATAAACATTTCACCAAATGTATCCATGGTTAGCAAAAGAAACATATTGGGAACCTTGTGTTCAAGGGAGAGTGTCAGTTAGTTACGTTGTTTCCATACACACAAACACCAGGAAGTATTTCACTCAAATGACCTCCTACCTGCTTTGTCAGGATTCTCCTGGAGATTCCCTCCTGAGTCTGAGAATCATGGCAGATTTCCATCCTCTTTCCAGCTCTCTTCAGCGTATTATTGTTTTCACTTTTATGGTTGTTGTAGTTCCTTTTGCTCATGTTACGATTCCAACAGGGAAGAAGAAAGGATTTAAGAAATTGATTCGGAGAGCCGAGAGGGAAATGAGAGGAACCTGCTGAAGCTGATTTATTCCATCAGAGCCTATGTCAAACATGGAACTGAGATACTTATTGTTGCAATAAAAGTGGTGCCTAACCCAAGATAGATGTCTGTCTTAAGAAAATATTGATTTCTGCCATCTTTATTGCCCCTATTTTATTCTCAAAATGTTCAACTCTTCTTTAGGATGAAAGTCAGCTTATCTATCTTGCTTGTAATGTCTGTTGCAGCTTATGCTGACCATATCAAAAAAAGGAAATCATAATTAAGTTAAAAAACAAGTTTATACAAATATTTAGCTCTGTTAACAGGAAGTCTGAGAATTGACTGTTTGCATGAAGTACATTTATCATCTTTAAAGGGTTATAAACTTGAATAATCCAATATATATGAAGTATTCTTAGGAAATACATTAGTTGAATAATTCTGCTGCACATTAAATATATATCCGATCTTGGGGGACTCTGGTGAGAAAGTGTATTTGTCCATTTGGAGGATGGTTAATTGATGGCGATAATGATTGGACGGTTGCTTTTTTCAGTGTCTTATTGTTTCCTTCTAGGATTATGCAGACCAACTGTCAGAGTTTATTGGTCTGCAATGTGTGAATTAGACAACTTCCATTACCTGTTATGATAAAGCAGCCCAGTAGCCAGGAACATATATTGGCAGTGAACGTCTCTGCAAATGACGAATATGTTGGATGTGGATGTTATTTTTTTCATGCAAAAGAAATGTCTAACTATATTTACACCAACAGTTGGCACAAAATAAGCAGATTGAAGGGAATTCAGCAGTTTGAAAAAACTGTCCAAGTTGTTGTACAAATACAAGAGAGGATATCATTTAACTTCACTGGTTTTAATTAATATGTGTACGTATTTGCATTCTTTCAGAGCAAGTGACGTAATCCAAGGAGCAAGTGCAGAGCAGGCGACGTAGTATATTAAGTGACAGTTATTAGAAATTCTGTGGTATAATAATGAGTATAGAATGAAATAAAGTCCTCAAAGTATGTGTGGGAGCGAGTGGTGGTAGCTGGGTCAAACACTGCTGATCGGGCACCGTGTGGAACCTAAAGTCAACATTGTGTTTACATTCTTTATGTAATGTTGTTACGCTTGGTACGTAATGTAACATAGGAAATTTTGCTATGGATTATTTACTGTAGTTGTGCTTGTTATGGTCTTTACATATATATATATTATTATTTCAGGACAAACCATGATCTTTTTTCGAACCTTACCCAATAAGTTTTGTTGCCTAAACCTGACCATAATCATTTCACAATGTTAACCACGTGTAATTGCGCTTTTATGCAAGTGTGATACAAGGCTCACATGAAATGTATTTATAAAACAGGTTTGGTTCAGAAATGTTGACGTTCAACGTATCACTTGGTTTGCAGTAACGTACAATGCAAAAAATTATTCTGGCAACTGGGTTGGATGAAGAACAACGTATTATGACTTTTTAACTTCTCTATAAACAACCCTTTTAAAATACATGTATTAATTTAATCCCTGAAGTTAAATAATCCCCTCTCATCCCATCATGTATATTGTACAACAACATAACATTTGGATAACTTTTTTCAGACTGCTGAACACACTTTTGTCTGCTAATTTTAGATTTACCAATTTGTATGTGTAAATACAGTCAGAACATTTTTTTTTCCCCAAGCAACTTGTAGCCGAAAATCACAATGCAGTGTGTCAGAGCCCCTGTAATAACATAATCAGCACCCCCCTTCTCAATGGGAATCTATCTGGGATAGCTCAGTCTTCAAAGAGCTCCGGATATAGCAGCACATACAGATGAAGTCAGATTTTCTTAATTCTCTGCTTATCACTGAAAGATAATGACTGATTTGTGGAGAAACTTGATCTTCATCTGAGATCGGTAAAGTGTATAGTGGAGATGTCCTTGACTACTGGATAATTAAAGTGGCACTAGGCCAGATATGTGGATCTGCAGGGACAAAGAAGGTCTGATTTATTCTAATGTTTCCACTTCAGATACACTCAGGGGAAATTGTAATTCTAAGGCGTGGAGTCAGAGAATCTGATTTCCTGCTTCCTCTGCTTATCTTATGACTATAGAGTAAGTTTTGTGACTTAATTATGCAATCAAACATATAGGTTGGAGAGCATAACGTCCTACATTGCAATACATTTTTTTATTTGAGAGCGAAACAATTGACGCTGCAATCAAAAAAATGGTTTATTGCAAGTCAAATAATTTGTATTCAAATTTTTAACACACAAGTCTCCAAAACTCTGAAGACATTTTCACCTTTGAACCCAATTTGCTATTCAACAATGCACTTTTTGCAACATACTGCTCACAGTTATCTACATAAGACACAGGAATCTGATATGAAGTCACTTGTTTGCCATTTCAAAACACTATCATTCAAAAAAAAACACACACACACATGAACCAATTAGCCAATGCCTGTGCCACCTGGCCAAACACCTGATTTCCTGATTGTGATCATGTTATCTTCACCAATTGGGATGCTAGCACTATAAAAAGACCACAGGCGGGTGGGTTCCTGTCTGCAACAACAATGGAAGCCAACATGGCAGCGAAACGTGTGTTGGCAATTTAATTTAACTGTAATTCATTTTTATTCTATTTAGAATATGCTTTGTCCTGATTGTCAGTGCAAAATACAACCTTTGAAAAAATCTATTGATTTATTTTACTATGTGGATGGAAATAAATACCAGTGTAAAGTACAACACCCTCTTGTGTGTTGTGTTTGGTCAATATTTTCATGTAGTTCACTCTAAGAATATCAAACCAAGACTTTATCATTAGAGAGGTAGAAATGTTCAAATTGTTTTACATTGATCACAGCAGGGTGTAACTTGTTCAAACAGAATCAGATTGTGTGAACCATGTATGGGCCATACGGTTACACTATTTGGTTGTTTGTGAATCAAAAGGTTTTGTTTGCAAGTGCAAAAGTTTTTCTAGCCGTTGAGCAGAACCTTGTGGACGGGACCTGAACTGAAAATGGAAGAAAAGTTACTATTAGTCATGCTCAATCTGAGCATCCACTGTTAGTGATGAGAGACTGCCATCAGTTCTTCCATTTGGAAAGCCTGATGGTCACTCTGGAGCACCCGGGGGTGGTCTTAATGTCCAATATGTGCCTGACCAAAACTGTTCAGTGTAAATTTCTCACCCCGTGGCTTCGTCATACATACTGATGCTCCACACCATTGTGCCATCCCAGATACAGACAATTACCACACCAATTCAGCTTCCACTTCTGGCCTTGTGAATGCCAGGCAAACTGAAAATCATAAATTCTACTGGCAGACAGCTAAATGGTAACTGTAAAAAACAGTTATGAACCATGTGTCTCCTATACTTGTCAGATATCTTGCCTTTACATCTAGGAGCCTACTGTCACAGTTCTTCCTCCATACTGTCAGTAGCTCCATACTCCCTGTCACTCTGTCTCACTCACCTAATCA
The DNA here is from genome assembly GCF_027596085.1 of Anoplopoma fimbria. Taxonomy (NCBI): domain Eukaryota; kingdom Metazoa; phylum Chordata; class Actinopteri; order Perciformes; family Anoplopomatidae; genus Anoplopoma; species Anoplopoma fimbria. The sequence continues at coordinate 3,093,931 of NC_072452.1, read as the reverse complement.
GCCTCATGCAGTGCACCTGTCTGCCACACCCACCTCATCAGCACAATCCCTCTCACCTGCTCACTCTGCTGCACCTACACCCTGCAGTATTTAAACCCCAGTCATTCACACACTCGCTGCCAGATCGTTCGTTGCATTTATGTCAGACCTTCCAGCAATTTCCCGTGGACTGATTTCCCGTTGCCGACCCTGCCTGCCTGTCTGGACTTCCCTGCCTTGCCTGTGCCCCGGTCAACGACTCAGCCTTCTGTCCCCGACCACCGGATTCCCCTACCTTGCCTTTGCCTCGGTTAGCCACCTTAGCCTTCTGTCCCCGACCACGAGTTTAGCCTCCGCTTCCTCTGGTTTCCCAATGTGAGTCTGACCCTGCCTGTCTGTCTGCGGTGTGCTCAGCTTTAAATAAAGCTCCAGAACTTTATCTGTCTCCTGGTCGTACTGCTTTTGGGTCCACACCACATCCGTGACACCTACATGTGTAAATCCAACTGTAATCCAAGAGTTCTCTGCGTGTGTCCATTGCCTGGAGAAACGCGTATCTGATCTGAAAAAGACAGGGTGACTTTGAAACATCTGTCTAGGGACTACAGATGAAACGTAGCCTCTTGGCTAACTCTGGCACATTTACAGAAATGTTTTATTAATGTGCACTGTCCCTACCAAATAACCAATAAAATAAAAAATCTACTTGGTGGGTGTATTGCTGCGGACTGCTTTGTGGAATTAAGTGCAGTTTGGACACTCAACCATCACCCAGCTCCAGTAGGTCAAGTGTTCCACACCCTTCATCGAGCTCTTGATCTTAGATTGTGTCAGAGTAGAGATTAGATACAAAAGTCACAGCACCACATACAGTCAGGTCCATAAATATTTGGACATTGACACAATTTTCATCATTTTTGGCTCTGTACACAACCACAATGGATTTGAAATGAAACAATCAAGATATGCTTTGAGTGCAGACTTTCAGCTTCAATTTGAGGGTATTTACATCCAAATCAGGTGAACGGTGTAGGAATTACAAGACATTGTATACGTGGTCCCTCCGTTTTGAGGGGACCAAAAGTAATTGGACAATTGGCTGATCAGCTGTTCCATGGCCAGGTGTGTGTTATTCCCTCATTATTTAATTAACAAGGAGCAGATAAAAGGTCTAGAGTTCATTTCAAGTGTGGGATTTGCATTTGGAATCTGTTGCTGTCAATTCTCAATATGAAGTCCAAAGAGCTGTCGCTATCAGTGAAGCAAGCCATCATTAGGCTGAAGAATCAAAAGAAACCCATCAGAGAGATAGCAAAAACATTAGGTGTGGCCAAATCCACTGTTTGGTACATTCTTAAAAAGAAAGAAAAGCACTGGTGAGCTCAGCAACACCAAAAGACCCAGAAGACCAAGGAAAACCACTGTGGTTGATGACCGAATAATCCTTTACCAGGTGAAGAAAACCCCCTTCACAAGAGTTGGCCAGATCAAGAACACTCTCCAGGAGGTAGGAGTATCTGTGTCAACAATCAAGAGAAGCCTTCACCAGAGTAAATACAGAGGGTTCACCACAAGATGTAAACCATTGGTGAGCCTCAAAAACAGGAAGACCAGATTAGAGTTTGCCAAAAAACATCTAAAAAAGCCTGTAGAGTTCTGGAACAACATCCTATGGACAGATGAGGCAAAGATCAACTTGTAGCAGAATGATGGAAAGAGAAGAGTATGGAGAAGGGAAGGAACTGCTCATGATCCAAAGCATACCACCTCATCAGTGAAGCATGGTGGTGGTAGTGTTATGGCGTGGGCATGTATGGCTGCCAATGGAACTGGTTCCCTCGTATTTATTGATGATGTGACTGCTGACAAAAGCAGCAGGATGAATTCTGAAGTGTTTCGGGCAATATTATCTGCTCATATTCAGCCAAATGCTTCAAAAGTCATTGGACGGCGCTTCACAGTGCAGATGGACAATGACCCCAAGCATACTGCAAACGCAACCAAAGAGTTTATCAAGGCAAGGAAGTGGAATGTTCTGCAATGGCCAAGTCAATCACCTGACATAAATCCAATTGAGCATGCATTTCACTTGCTGAAGACAAAGCTGAAGGGAAACTCCCCAATGAACAAGCAGGAACTGAAGACAGTTGAAGTAGAGGCCTGGCAGAGCATCACCAGGGATGAAACCCAGCCTCTGGTGATGTCTATGGGTTCCGGAATTCAGGCGGTCATTGCCTGCAAAGGATTTGCAACCAAATATTAAAAGTGACAATTTGATTTATGATTATGTTACTTTGTCCAATTACTTTTGGTCCCTTCAAAAGGGGGGAGCATGTATATACTTTGTTGTAATTCCTACACCGTTCACCTGATTTGGATGTAAATACCCTCAAATTAAAGCTGAATGTCTGTATTCAAAGCTCATTTCAAATCCATTGTGGTTGTGTACAGAGCCAAAATGATGAAAATTGTGTCACTGTCCAAATATTTATGGACCTGACTGTATGACAATCCCCATAAACCTTCTAAATGTTTTTTTTCTCCGTACAGTCAATGATCACCCTCTCCTCTGGTGTGTAGTGCCAGAATTTGAGCATCATGGTAGACGTCAACTTCTGTCTGTTCATACAGATGGGCTAGGAGCAGATAGAAGTCGTTAACCCAAGTTATTACAATGCGACCTGAAAGATGTCAGCCAGCATCATCTCTTTCAGGCCTGTTTTGGACGGTCAGTGTCAATCTGTGGATTGACGGTGGACGTGTCCCCTTACATCTGAGATGCTGGAAGGCCTTAATGCCATACAGGTGTTCTAACTGTGGTTCTCTCTTTAATCTGGAGCACCAGCATGAATGCAGATGGCTAACAAGCCTTCCATTTCCTCATTCTAGACACAAAACCTATGAAAATGCAAATGGTCGACTTTCCGTCTTGTCAGCTCTGTTTCAAGCTCCTGAACTTCCACCTCCTATTGCGCTATGCGTACAAATGCAGCATCCACTGCACCTGTAGGAGGTTTTGAGGTAACAAAAAAACAGAAAACTGAAATCATCTTACTCAGACTAAAATAAATTGTATCAATATACAGTACCAGTCAAAAGTTTGGACACACCATCTCATTCAACTACTTTGAAGAATCTAAAATATAAAACATATTCTGGTTTGTTGAGCATTTGTTTGTTTACCACATAATTCCAGATGTGTTCCTTCATAGTTTGGATGTCTTCAATATTAATTTACAATGTAGAAAAAAATAAAAATAAAGAAAAACCATTGAATGAGAAGGTGTGTCCAAACTTTTGACTGGTACTGTATCTTTGACCTCTGACCCTTTGACCTTAAGTGTCACATAACAGTGCGTACAAATGAAAAATGTGTACTATATTTGGTGCATATACTACCAAACACAAATACAATATTCAGAGCCAGAAAGGTGTAAACTTCTTGATTTATTTCTGCTTCAGATATGTTGATGCATCGTGGCCCTTGTTTGTTTGTTTGTTTTATGATGACACACAGCAGTGACACTTCGGCTTTGCTTCACAGGAAGTCAGTTTACGAGGAAGTGAACCGTTGCGTATTCCCACAGTCCCTCTGTAAACATTAGACTGGAGAGAATTGGGTATTGAGCTCATGGTTGAGCTGCATGGATTGAAATGTCTTTTTAATTGAAATGTTTAAATGTAGTATAGCATAATCTACGGCATGTTAAAATTACAATGATTTATGATTTATCATTATTATTATTTGTTATAATAACTACATTGCTATTTTATGACTGTCGATTTTCTGTTTTAGAATATGTTTGTATAAAAACCCAATGGTTTCACAATTCTATTTTCTACAGAATGGAAACGTGTACACAAAGATCTTTAGTTCAGGTATGTGGACCTCTTTACACATAAAGGTCAATTATCTGTTTAAGCCTATCTGACCATTTCCTTTTCACCTTCATTTTCTGTTGCTGGTTTCCCTCTTGCAGGAACCCATTAGAACCCCAGCTTTTATAAAAGCCCCGGGATGGGCCTCCTGACGTAACCAGTAGGGAGGTCATTACTTTTGATTACCTGCATCTGTCAGGAACTGCAGTTTCTCAGAGCAACAGCAGCTTATGCCCACATCCCTTGGTGTGTAGTAGACGGCTTACAGCAACTCAGTGAGGTAATTAAGGCTCACCTTTCAGACAGCACTGTCGCTCCATTACTTGACCGTGTAGCTGTAGTTGAGTTGAATGAAAGGCTGGGGCAACCTAAATTGACCATAAATAGGGATGTCCTTGAAAATCTACAAAGTATGAACCTTCCAATGACCTCTCTGGCTGCAGTCCACGGCATTACAAGATCCATCCTGTACAGGATGATGGGAGACCATAATCTCTTAGTCCAAACTGCTGCTCTGAAATAAACACCCGTGTCCTTGATCAGAAGGTGAGATCCATCAAAGTAAGATTGCCTAATGCAGGACATAGTTGTGTGAAAGGTCTCTCCTAGCTTCAGGAGACGTGTCACAAGGAGGGGACGTTGTCCTTGCAGCATGTCGAAGGAAGAGGCAGTTTTTAAGAATTGCCTAGTTGACATGCATCACCAGACAGACATACTTTGTCTCTTGTTCACATTGACACCAGTCATAAGTTGATTAGTTAATGTTTTAAGATTATTTGGCCTACATTTTTCTCATCATCAGTCATTTCATGTCAAATTTTCTGACAATTTTAAGGTACACATATGGTTTTATGGAGTATTGATGGATTTTTGGGGGGGATGTGGGTCTTATTGTTATCCTCAATTTATTCTTAATATAATCACATCTTGACAATATCAACAGTTTATGCCACTATTTAAACAAATAATTCAATCTCTGAAGCGGGATGTAATGAATCTGTGGGCAAAATGCCTTGATTTCAACATGCCATTGTAAAGAAAATGTACAGAGGTGAAAAGAAGATGTCAAAGCAGAAAAAAAACCCAATACCTTTGTCCACAACAGCTTGTGAGTGCCTCCGTGTCTGAGACAGGGGAGACAGTGGACCTCATCTTCGTTCGGTTGCTTAAAAAGCACACATATTTGTCAATCCATTCATAGGATATAAATGTTTTATAGCTCCTAAGACGACATGTAAACAGCCAACTGTACATGTTATTAAAATAACAATTTATACATACTTTGATCATCCATAACCCAAAACATGAAGAATTTTCACCTAGTCAGGGCTAGTCTGGACAGAGTTGAGTGCCAGCATCCAAAGAGGCATCTCTGTCTAGCTGGTCTACAACTAGCTTTTCATACTTTTGACGACATGAACATCCACTCATCCGTTGAGGATTACGCCATGTCGGCTTTTAAGGCCAGAAAAAACTCTTAAATGAACAGGTTTCCAGTTGTCCACAACCTGTGCAGGCATGTGGCCCCTGTAGAATCCAGGGAAGGACCTGCATAAGAATGACTTCTACCTTAAAACAGGCTTCCAAACCAAGTCCACCACATCCAAGTACAAGCCAGAGAAAAGAACATTTCACTTAAGCACACAACCTACTAGAAAGAATGCTATATGACAGTAGCAGTATTGCACTACTATCATGGCAAAGCCAGAGAAAATGAATCCCATAATAGTTAAACGCCTTACTTGTTCATGTTCTATTCAACTGAAGAAGAGAATTATCCTGATGAACTAAATGTAATGTGAAAATGAGAGAGAGGGTTGACCATGACATGACCCCGTCCCTGAGGTTCATCAGATAAAGCCCATTGAATTTAGAGAGAGCAGACATCACACAGCCTCCGTTTCTACATGTGCATCATTCTGGAGTGGGATTGGCAACCAGACACGAGACAATTCAAAGACCTCTACAGGGGAATAAAAATACATGAAAGTAAAACATTATAAATACAAACATATTGCATTTAAAAGACAATAAAACCAAAAAGGCAAAAACAGGCAAATAAATAGTAACAGATAAGAAAAAAGATACATATTTAATTGATTGGATGACAACTGTTTTAAGCTCTGATTTCGAAGGAGCCGACAGTTTCAGCAGACATTATGTTCTTTAAGAAGCTTTTCCCACAGGCGGGGAACATAAAAACTAAAAGCTGCTTTGCCTCGCTTGGTTTAGATTGTGGGAACACAGAGTAAATCTGTCCATAATGACCTGAGGGGTCAGGACGCCTCGTAACGTTCTAGTAAATCAGACATGTATTTAGGCCTAAGACCATTTAGTGCTTTATAGACGAGTAATAGGATTTAAAACTCTACCCTCTGACACACAGGAAGCCAATGCAGAGATCCAAGGGCCGATGTAATGTGCTCCACTGTTAGTGAGGACTCTGGCTGCAGCAGCTGACTGATTTTCTACTAAGACCTGTGACGACACCAGTCTAGCCTGCTGAAAATAAAAAAAAACATCAACAGATTTTTCTGTATCTTGTTTGGACAGAATCCGTTTTATTCTTGCTATGTTTAAAGGTTGCAGTAGTGTGATTTTGTAAATGTCTTTCTCTGGCTGTTGAAATGTAGCTTTCAGTCCGTGACTACTGGAATTAGCCAGATAATTAAATCAGATCAACTAAACATATTATGAATTCCATGCACTTCAGCTTCACATGATATCGCACGTCTATTTTATTTCCCCTTGTTTTAACGGACAGAATGATGACCCAAGTCAAGGTGACATTAAAGCCTACTACTAAGTACACAGAGGAGTGTCCAAAAGTAGCCTCCAAGGAAATATGTGTGCCATTTCTGCTTGTTTGGCCAGCGGTTTTCACACCTACCTGGCTACCGGCAGGCCACCAGAAGCATCGTAAGCTAGCTGGTGAACAGTGGCAGTTGCAATGTTTGCTGAGTACTGTCACAGTCCATTCTAAGTCGTACCACTTTTACCTGCATCATGCTGTAATGTGCACACTGAAACAGCATGGCCATGGGTACTGCCCAACATCCCTTTAACTCCAATGGACCATTGAACCAAAATGCCATTTGTCCAACAACCCATCATCCCATTTTAAACTAACGCCCATTATTCCAGAGGCCCATTGCTCAGAAAAATACAAATTCTTCCTACCACTCAATGCGCTTTAACACTACATGTCCTCATTTACCCATTCACACCCACATCCTGATTCAGCAATATGACTGGTAGGATTGAGAACTCAACCAATGGCGACTTTGGCTCAGTGGAGTGCAGGGTCGTCCTCCAATCAGAGGATCTTTTTACAAGCTTTTTTCTTCATCTACTCTCAATCCCAATGCATGACAATGGTGTGAGGTGTGTGTATGTGGGAACAATGGTCCTGGGCCCCTTCCCCAGCCCTATCTTATAGTATCTTTTCTTCACTGTAGAAATTGTGAATAACGGGAGTACTTGCACTGTTTTTTTTTGTTTCCACTTCAAGCCCTGCAACTAAGAAATAAAAATTTCATGTCAAAGATCAACCATTTGTGAAGCCTTTATAAGACTGAACCACCACAGTACATGAATGAAAGTCCTTTATCCTGCACAGAAAGATTTCCAAAACCAATAATTTTCAGAACCCCAACAGGGGGCTTTACAAGAGACTGAAAGCCCCCTGTTGTGTGGATCAGCTATGAATAACAATTCTGTTCTTGGCGTTCAGCTCACACTGCCAATACAGCACATCATACACAGGAGCAGGAAGTCATTAGGCAGCTGAACGGGGCCCAAGCTGGGATGTCAGAGGTCAAAAGCATTATCTCACCTCTTTGTCTGAAATCAGAAAGATATGAATGTCCAATGCTGAGTGGTCAACATCTGAGGAACCAAAGAGTACTTCAGGGAAACCCCTTGTTTGCCATCATAAAAGTGGCTCTTTATTGAGTGCCTTTTAATAAAGACGACCTTTGATCTCTTTTGATGCTGCCTGTTTCACACAAAGTGGCTAAACGGATGACATTGTAAGGAGGGCAAAGAGCACTGCTTTGAAACCCTCATACTTATGTTAGTGTTAAGAAATGAACCAAAACCCTGGACACATTTACAGGGTGTGGCGACTCAGGGGACATAGAGGCAACATTCACGATAAAATAGGGGGCTCAGAGGCAGTTGGTGATAACAAAAAGTGCCCTTTAATAAAGGGGTTGGGGTACAGGGGATGGGGTCAAACTTAACTAGGGGTTCCTCCTGATCAGGGTCTTTGTCCTTCAACCTACTCCCAAGACAAGGCAGTTCCACTTTCCTGTGTAGGAGCAACAGAGAGAGAGAGAGATGAGTCTTCTTAAATACCTCCTCTTCAACACTGCTGGTCTCCAGTGGTTCAGCTGATCCTCATGGTCCTTTGCCCAGTCTGTTTCTCCAGCCTCTCTGCCAATGCCGTGTGCCCAGTGGCTGCAGCATCTGAACTGGATAAAAAGCTCTGTTACCTCTTCAACCTGAGCTGGGGGATCTGCCCCCTGTGCTGGATGAGCTGGTATTTCTCCCCTGGCTTGCCACAAGGAAAACTTCAGTGAAAGGACAGTGAACGCACCGCTATAGTAGACATATTTGCATAGTGACATACTGAGACCTAACCGTAATGTTACATGTTAGATGGAGGGGGGCAGCACTGAAGAAGAAGAGGGAGAGAGAGAGAGAGAGCAAGAAGACCTGAAGAATGGGTTGATGCATGACTAGATGGACTTATGCACACACAATAGACTAAAATGCATTGAGTATGATGAAAGGTTACAGTTGTAAAGACAACAAATCAAAATTAAATCATTTCGCTTTGAACTGTTTTGGTGAAGTGATTGATGTTCTGTGTTTTTTTTGCTTCACATCCGACAGGCAACATATTGCACAAAGATTACAAGTTCAAAATCCTGTTTCCGCTCAATGTCAGCTCAATGTTTCTCTTGTAAAGTGATGTAATGATCCAAACACTGCCCCATGGCACAGAGAGGCTGATTGTTGCTCAGACAAGTCTATTCAGGGTGTTTAGAGGGCTGCATCATAAAATCAGCCAATGAAGAAATGTATTTTGGTGATGTGTACAGCTGTGTTTTGGAACGTCACAATACTTCAGAGAGGTGAACTTTTCTTTCCGATTCAATTAAAAGGTCAGTTCAAAGGTCAGTTTTTGTCAGCTACTGCCTTATGAAGTGGAGGTGATGGGCTACGCTACAGATCACACTGCCTACAGTTTTCATACATAGATATTCTTTTGGAACATAATTACTAGTTAACAACATATTGCCTTGATTCTGCTGGGCTTGGACATGGTTGAACACTGGAACATTTGTTGTTCCCCATACTTCTAGTTACTGTTCTTAATATGACCTGCCTCTGTCATATTATGGAAAGGCATAGGTTTACAGTTAACGATGAATATGCACGATTGTGTATTTTCGCTCTTACTTCATAACTCTTTTTTTCCACATACATCATACATACACACTTTTACTTCATTCAATATGTATTTACAACTTGCCTAATTAATTGACACAACATTTTTTCAAGATTGCCTTTATAGGAAAAACTTTGAATTAGCCAGAAATTTCGACCATCAACAGTTGCTTGCACAACACGCTGTACTGTAGTGTGTGTTCAGCATAAACTGTTAGATCATGGGACTCTCTGTGTTATACTTTACTCACGCTGCTGGCAGTAAACCTTGGCTCGCTGCCTTTAAGAGAATGTAGTGTAACCATGGTAATGAAAGTGCCATTCTGTGTGAAAGGGATGTGATTCCATCCCCTGAAGGGCAATGTGTGTTTTTGGTGTATGTGTAAACGTCCACAGGGGTGTGCAGCCAGAAGAGGAGTTAAGGCCTTATTAATCCCAGTGACTCCTGCCTATATAATATCCATTTTAATGGCGTTATAACCCTCAAATAATAACTCCTCATCCCCTCTGAAAGGGGAGGGGATGGCTGTTAGTTCATTAAATATTAATCCTATGAGTTATTAATGTCAAAGATAAATGATAAATATTTGGATTGATTATGAGTAAAGAAAGGCGTTAAAGCTTAAAAGTGTCATTGAATAGATACTGCAAACTGACCAGTGGCACTGCTAAATTCTACTTGATTGAGCGGTAGTTCCATGGCGGGAAAATGATTGCAGTGTTTTCCCATTAAACAGAGATTTCATTATCAGGGGTTCCTGACACCACATTAAAGCTTTCTACCCGACGGGGGACCCTTCAGCAAAAACACCAGCTTCCCTTTCCTCTGTGAGGAGAAAAAAAGAATCAAATCCCAATAGCTCAAAGTAGCAGTGGCTAAAATCGAAACATAATCGAGGTAATCCTGGTTGTGACCCTCTCCAAGTCAGCGGCCTTAATGTATTTCTGTCTCAGGTGATTGAATAGGGCGTCCCTGTTGATATGGTAAGCCCTTTCCTTCTCGGCTCACCAGCCCTGCACACTTGCTGAGCTGTTTCATAATGTCAAAATCTACAATTATGAAAGAAAAGAAGGAAAGAGCAATAAGGGCAGTGTGAACATTGTAAAACTCTAAAAAGGCCAAAGTAATCTGATAAATTCAGAGGGGACAATTAAACTGTTACTGTCTGAATCTCAGAAAATCAATCCATTAAGTGATAGATATCCGGAAAGAAAATGTTTAGAGAAGGACATGGCAGGACTCATTACTCTGCAACAATATAATGGCCTTCACTGTGTCGCAAGGGTGCCTGATTCTGTGGCTTTTAGAACATGTGGGTCCATTCTCAGGAGACCTCCAAATGTGGTTTTATCATCACTCTTGCTCCTTTATTGCAGTAGATTGCAGACTGTAACGTGTCTCTCTTTTATGTGCAATTCAGTTCTGTAAGCATCCACCTGAGTATTATATGTTTTCATTCTGGCCCATTTCCCCGGCCCTACAACAGGTTTGAGCCATGTTAAAGTGAATCCTAAGGGGCTTGAATGGTACTTAAGCAGAGTCATAAAGCTGTTATCAGGGAGCACAATTCTAGTGATACAAAAATTCATGTAAAAATCCCAGCGTCTGCAAATGGGAATATTTTAGAAGCTTTAAGACAAGAATAAATAATATAAAAATACCATATAAATGAGCGATTTATGGTAAATATAAATACCAATAACCCATAACTCGTAAAACTGATTTGTTCTTAAGGGGCAGGTACGTGTGGTTTAAAAAAAAAAAAGAGAAGATTCTTGTATTGAGAATTATTTCTTGGGCATTAACACAAATCATGAGTAGCCAAGGTTGTGACAGTTGTGTCCAAATAGTCTGCTTGTATTGTACCACACAGCCTGCTTTGCTTCAGTGAGTCAAACCCTTCCTTCTTTACATTATAGCCATGACTCAACATTGACAGCTGGAGGGGACATTTCTTCATCATTATGTGTACCCTAACAACACAAACCATACGGAAATGTAATATATGTACATATATGGAATTTCTATATATGTAACATATATGTACATATGAGTTAAAAACGTATGTACATGTATGTAAAAACTATATATGAAACATATTCGAAATTGGAACATTTCATATATTGACATATGTATAGCCCATACAAATATGTATGTTTATGTATGTATAATACATGTTTTTACATATATGCCACATATATAAATGTTTATACATATAACATATATGTTTTTGTATAGATGTGTAATATACAAATTAAACATATGTAGTATATTATGTACATATATAATATATATATATATATGCCACTAATATATGTGTGTTAACATTGATTTTATATATATATATAATATATATATATATATATATATATATATATAAATATGTTTATGCTATATATGTGGGATGTTAAAATTGTATTTATAAAAAGCACATACAGTAACATACAGTAAAATATATGTTATACAATATATGTTACATGTATGTAAAATACATGTTCCTAATGTCTGTCTCATATATGTTCTTGCATTGATATTATGCATATTAATTACAAATACAAAATATTTTTGCATTGATGTAGAATATAAATGACACAAATATATGAAATGTATGGTGTATGTACATTTAACATAAATATAAACGTATCTATGTTACAGGTTATATACATGTGTACCTACAGTGTTGCAGGGAATGTTGAAAATACACGCCACGCAGTAAACAAATCAAAACATTGAGCTGACATGGTGGTAATAACTAAAGCAATTCAATTCACCATCATCAAACTTTGGAGATATATGTGAACTTAATTTGAGAATTGATTAACTTAAAAGATTAGCCCTCACAAAAATCTTAACATGCTGCAGTAGTAACCGCTTTTAATTCAAGCCCAGAGAAATGCAAGCCAATGTAGACAGGCATGAATGTCCCTTTAAGACCCTGCCCTTGGCCTCCAGGAACTTTAGAATTGATTGTAGAAAGATTATTTTGGTTTACAAAGCTCTCAGTGGTTCAAAACCTCAATATATTTCTGACAAGCTTGTCAGTTACGAGTGAGTCAAGCCACTCAGGTCGTCTGTTACTGGACCTCTGAAAATACCAAGAGTCAACTCTGGAGCTGATAAAGCAGCTGCTTGCTTTCAGGGTTTGGTACATTTCAGAAGTCGGCCGGACAAAAAAGCAGACCTTAAACCTTAATATTTGGCATAGCACATGCCCAGCTGGTGCACTTTAATATCCTGTTCACTAAGAAACCCATAGGGAAAGTGCTCCATTTGCTGTAGGGCATACAAAGCCTACATTATATTTTTTCTTTTGTGTTAAGGCTCCCTGACTTGGCACATCTTACTCTTACTATTTGAACATGTCTTGTCAATTGCAGAATACACAGACAACCCTCCGGGATCTACTAGACTTGGCAGCTGGTTTTCTGTACATGATATCATTCATCCAGCACCCCTACCCCCACCCAGTGATAGGGCCATTCAGTAATCCATCCATGTGCTCCATAAACTAAAGCAATTCATCTTTGTGAAGTTTTCTTTTTAAGGAGTGATGATGCAATTTCATCTGACTTTGTTTGATGCAGTGTTCCCCACAGTTTCATAATGAACCAAACATATTTTTACACTTCCCAACAGCCGTCTGTCCAGGAGTTTCAACTTGGCAAGTCAGGTTGGGCTGCTCAGTGTGGGTTGAACCCTCCTGGGTGCTGGCTGGCCCTTGTCTGGCATAGATCAGCTTGGAAAGGCCCTGGTGAAGATGGCTAATGGCTCCAACTGTGAGCTTTACTGAACCTCACCTCTTCCTGGGGCCATGGACTAAGTGCATGGAGAGAGGACGCTTTGCTGAGGAGACTAGCGTAGCTAGCTAGCAGTGTAACCTCAGCATATGAGCGACAGTTCTAATGACGGACAAAACACGCATCTTGACGTTGACTGGACAAAAACCTTGTAACTCTATTCAAGCTTGATTTGGCTAAATTATTAATAATACAATGACAAATGCAAATATTGGACCATATATGAATACATAATACCAACTGTGTTTAAAAACACAGTTTTCTTTTCGTTTCTTGAAAAGTAACAGTTTTGGATATACATGGTGTATCTCCGACAACATATGGACTTTTTTTAATCAGTACAAGCTGGTGACATGATAGAGTCCATGTTTTCAGTTCAAACTTTGCTAAAAGCTGGATGCACAGTTTTGGCCATTGACATACGTTTGACATGCAACCAGCAGTGAGTTTGACTTTTTGTTTTGTTATTATTATTACTTTAACTGGTGTTTGTTATAAAGGTTACATCTAGCCATATTTAGTAATAAGTCGCAAAATGTATATAGTTTGATAATAAGTAATGACCCTGTGTCACCATTGGAATCTGGAATCAGTCCAAACAGAATAAAGCAAATGAGCAAGCTTCAAACTCTTTGTCTGTCTGTAATGGGCTGTTTTACACTAAAAAGAAAAAAATTCCATAAAACAGTCATGTTCCACCAGACCCAGATTGACTATGGTTAACATCCAGTACATATTGTGTGTGTTGCGTGTTGATGTGGTGTGTTGCCGTGCCCTGCTGGGGTGCTTCCTGTTTAGGCTGGGAGCATTAAATGACTACGCTGCAGGGGCGCAGTGTGTTCAGCTTGTGTTGTACACTACTGTTTTGTTTCTTCATTCCTTTTGTATGACTTTTCATCCATTTATATGTGTACATATATGTTTTTAGTCTTATATTATAGAATGACATGTATCTGTTTTGTGTCTGTAAAGTACTCAGAATTGCTTGGGCAAAATAATGCTATATAGAAATGAATGTGAGTGTGTGTGTGTGTGTGTGTGTGTGTGTGTGTGTGTGTGTGTGTGTGTGTGTGTGTGTGTGTGTGTGTGTGTGTGTGTGTGTGTGTGCATGTGATTGTATGACATTTATCTTGGATAGTGTCAGAGTTGAACAGAAGCTGGTATTTCCTCCCGGTCACTTCATGACAACATTGGGGACAAGCACAGACATGAGTCATAGCGAAAAAGAGTATGCTTCAAAAGAGCTGCACACACACACACACACACACACACACACACACACACACACACACACACACACACACACACACACACACACACACACACACACACACACATGCAGATACACAGTTGTACCACACTCGTATTTGGTCTTGCCTTGTTGCAGCTCCCAGTAACAGTGAGTCACAGAGGAAAGGCAGGCAGAACTGTCTTTATACAAGCTGCTTAGGAGGAAATGGTAAACTGTGAATGTATATGTGTGTGAGTGTGTGTATGTTAAGCAAGAGAGGTTGCTTTTTTGCAGTGCGATGAGGCGGGGGGGAAATGTGTGAATGTGTAAAGCCAACGTAAATGTGCTCGCCTGCCTGTATTTTCTGTAAGTGTATGAAGATGTCAAGGAGAAAAGAGAAACACTACTCAGGATTAGAAACCAGCGAAACCCATATTCAAGACCCCGGCACATTTTTCTGAATTTAGAATATAGACGCCAAATGCCTCTAAAATGCCATTCTTCCTTACAAGGAGCTCTCAGCAATTCATTGTCTCTTCTTGTGTTTGGGCGTCTGAGGAGCATTTATGTTACGCTTCTCTGCACTGGCTGTGACCATGGTGACGTTGAGGTAATCAGGCTTCTTTCATGCTGTAAACTGGAAATGGAGAGATTTAACAGCAAAGAAAAGCTGTATGGACAAATGATGAGTAACTCAGACAAAAACTTATTCTATCGGTTAGTGTCAACTCGGATAATTCCCTGCCTTTGTGAAGAAGATGTGGTACGCCCAGAAGATAGGCAAGGTACCTTTTTTATTGTTTGATGCAAATGAAGATGTTTTACAGCGAGGATAAAAGGATTTTACACTTCAGAAGAAGTCTGACAACAATGAAGCACATCTCAGTTACCTTTTCACTCGAGGCTTACACCGCTTTACTAGCTTTTAGGCTGACTGTCCTATATAGTTGTCCTACTTTATTTCATCAAACCACATTTACTCTTTTGCTAATCTATGCAATTTATGTAGAATTGCTTTAATCATATCCTTGTTTGTCTACCTCTCAAATGCAAATAGGTTTGTGGGTGAGCAGGATACTAACAATCCTTTCTCATTCCAGATGGACAGTGTTGTGTGTGTAAGAACATTCATGTGTTTTCTCAGACATCATCAAGGTCATCAAAACCCGAAGAGCCACAGAAGACCTTATACAACAGTTTTCACACACTGAGCAGCACTCCTCTCAATGAGTTATGTCAACTTGATGTGTAAAATAGGTGAAAAATATTCTTTTTCTTGAGGCCCACAACTTTTGAAAATATATTTTTAAAGACATATAGATGAGCATATGTACAGTCTCATTAACATTAGTTAATATGTTATAGCCCTTAATTCAAATACTGAATCAATATAGTGCACATAACATACAGCAACATGACCACAGCAAGGTTTTCATGAGATGTGCTGCATTCTGTGAGATGAGGCTTGGAAGCTTTGTCTTTTATTGTAATAAAGCACAAATCTATATGTGGATTATAGTCATTTGCAGTAAACAATAAAGTTCATAGCTCTTATTTTCTCTATGTCCACAGTCTTTTTCTATTTGCAGTATATAATGGTGAAGGGTTGTACTTGCAGCTTGTACTGAAGGGTGCTTGTTAAAGCTATATATTGTATTGTAAAGCACTGCACGGAAAATAACACTGGGATTCAGGCTATGATCAAAACATCCGCATCTCTCATTCCGTTCTGTCTCATAACTATTCAGGGTCACAGAGGGGAGGCAGCCAGACCCAGTATACTGATCAAAACTTTGAAAAACTCTATTTCAGCATCTTACAGACAAAAGCAGGGAGGACTGAATCATATCATCATGGAGCTGGCCTCTTTGTGCAGATTGCCTAAAGAAAGTATCATGGTGTAGGGGATAATCAAACTCAAAATGATCCGTGTCATATCTGTATACTGTACCATGGATATATGAAGAGAAATGGACAGGGCTCCATTCATTCCAATGACAGTTGCTCAGTGGCACAGTGACACCTCAATCGAAGGTGGCACGTGAAATGTGACGGCCGGCAGCTCCCATGATATTCCCTACTAATTGTTTCTTTTGTTTAAGTTGTTGTCTTTTTATGTCATATGACAGAGATATGCTCAACACAATGGAAAGAGTCTTCCTGTGGGACACTGTGTTTGCATCAATGATGCTTGGTGTTCAAACAAAGTCAAGAACAAGAAAACAAATGAGCGAATGAGCGAAACTGAGATAGCAGATGGAAGAAAGCCTAACAGGTGTTGATGCAGTGAGAGTGGTGACCTGGTCTACCCTGTGGACAGAGGGGCTGCTTGTGACGACGATGAGCTTGTTTCTGTGTGACTGTGTGGGGTACAAACTGAGAACAGCAGCAGAGTCCTGTCTGTGACTGGCCTACCAAGGAACGACGGGCACAGTGAACACAGCTAGTGCCCACTGAGAGTCTTCCTCCATCACAACACATTATAATAGTATGATACTGGTGCTCAAACAAATTAATCAAGGGGTTGTGCACTTAATATAATCTTAGTTTACTTGAAATACCGGCCTTTGTTAAGGTGTGTTTTCTCTAATACAGTCCATGTAATTGCGTATATCCTTATCTGTATAAAGTATATACATGTTATTTAATCAAAACACGTTTAAGGTTAAGTGAATAAGGATTGAAATACTTCTTAATCCAGGGAGTGGCAGTAATAAAACGCTAGCTGCAATAACACCCCGAAGAAGAAGAAGATTCGGATGCTTTGGACTGAAGATGTGAAGTTTTTATGAACGAATGCTATTTAGCCTACAGTTGTGTAAGCTAACCGCTAACGCAGAATGCTATCATAAATGGAAAAAAAGAGTGCGGCATCATCAGCAAACATGGGTTTTAATAAACTTAAAATGTATTGCTGCTAATAAAAAGCATTTATTTTATGTTTGAGCATCGGACTGGCCTCATGTTAAAGTAAGTATAATAACTACAAACCAACCGTGTCGTTGTTGTATGACATTTTCTTTCTTTTTTTTACAATGTTAAGCGGAGGAGGGCTTTCAGCTTTTTTTTCTAGTGTAAGACAAAGAATAAATGCCAAAGTTCATTTATTTTAGCAAACCTTTGTGTATTTTCTTAAGTTGCATAATTTCAGGTCCTGAATTAAGGTACATTTATGTTTTTGCTTCCTCTTGTCTTGCCAAGGTGCTGCACTCATAACAGATGTATTAACTAGCTATTTAATTTGCTCAGTTCTTTTTGTATAAACATTTATTAGTAGACAGCCTCATTTTCTTGTTCTAGTTCTGAATAGCTCATTTATCTGTAGATCTTTAGTTGAGATAAAAGCAAGTATTGGATTTTGTGTTGCTTTTCAGATTCTGGTTGTGAAAGCCTTTATGTGCTCCCTCCCCCATTGTTGTGGTGTGGGTGTCACTGCTTAGCTTGCACATTCTATGATAATAGTCAGACTTCTGAAGAAAACTGTTTTACGAGCTATCTTTCCTTCCCTGAACTCCTTTAGTTGTTTTCCTCACATATGAATGAGGCAGTGTAAAGGTTGCAGTTCAAAGATCCAAAAGTCTGCAGGGAGGAAATGTACACACATTTTGGACCCAATTGCACAGGTATGTTATCCTATTGAAAACATTATGGAGTTATAAGTTGATGTTGACCAATCTGTTCTGACAAGTAAAGGGACAAGTAAACAACTGAAATCCTTCTTTGAAGTACTTCAGAAGTTCTTCCTTCAACTGGATGCTTTCAGACTCTCATCTAAGGTACAGATGCTCAATGACAAACTGTAGGAATAAGCCAACCATTGATATGGATGCAGAATTTTCTGTGGAATTGCAGACATTTTAACACCAAATTGACCCCAAAACAACTGCAAGGAAGTTGGATTTTTCAGATAACTTGTTATCACCCCCTGGAGAGCTGTAATGATTAATTGATTAGTTTTCAACTATTCAGTAATAGTTATTGGGGCATGTTATGCTGCATTCCCACCAAAAGATAAGCGATTTTTTCTCGCGTTTAGTTTAATGTAAAGTCAATGCACAGACGCGAATATACGCGAGTAGACGTGAATTTGAGCCGGGCAGCACGAATGACGCGATTGAGGCGAAAAATTTGCGTGACGCTGTGTTGCGAAAGCCAATCAGCGTAGAGATTCTCCTCCTGTCATTCTGTCATGTAAGCAAAGTCCAGCACCAATCGATCCGAGCTCCGTTCAGAAAACAAGCATTTTAAAAGTGATTTCCTTGTCGTCTTGCAGAGAGAACTAACAAAACAGGAATTCTGACTTTTTACAAACCACCATCATTATGTTGTTATTTCGGTGTCCCTTTTTGTACATTTATTGCAATTAAATCACAGTAAAATGGTTTATTTTCGGTTCATACAGCTGTAGTAAACCAGCCGACGTGTGGCTTGCTGGATTCAGTGAATACGGCTCGATGAAATCCACCGAGCGCCACCGGATGATGTTATGAACCCAGACAAGACGGCGTTTAGTTTCCCGGGATATCTGGGACTGCCACAACAAGTATAAAGCAGATATAGTAGTTATTTCTTACATAATTGATTGCGGAAATAAATGGCGTAGTTGACGCCTTAGACTCTTATGCTGCATTAAGGCAGTCTACAACTTCTAGTGTTGGACCATGCTGCACCATAATGTTAGTGTGGTTTATTTTATTTTGGGATGCAACAAACTTTTAATTGACTTCATTATTGATAAGTGAAACAATCATTTTTACATTAATGTTTCTATTCATCTATTGTTGGAAAACTGTGATTGACATTTTTGACCATTTTCTAAGACTTAACACACTGAAGGGCAACCTTAAAGTAACTTATTTGTCCCGAACGACACACATCCAAAGACGGTCAGTTAACTGTCAGACGGGATTATTGGAACCAGAGAATTATTGCCTTTTTTTCTTCTTTAAAAATGACTCATTGATTCATCAAAATAGTTGGCAATTATTTTTTTATCTAGCAATGCTTTAAATAATATAAATATTGAAAAATGAATTTGGCATTTGATTAATTAACTAATAGTTGCAGCTCTAATGCGTTACACGTATGGTGCACTAAAATGTTGATATCAGCGCTGTGTTGGTGAATAAAGGACAAAGTATGTTCAATTTCCAGAATAAATTTGTGTGGAACCTGTTGACAAACTAAAAGTATGGTAATCCAACAAATAAAAAAGCGAATTGGATTAAAACCCTGATGTTTTAACTAATTTAACTTAAATTGATCATTTAACTACTTCAAATAAAATGTGTGGAAAAGACAAATTAAAGTTCTGTATATGGTAAATATATTTTTGAAATCAATATAACAAAATTGACTTTATTTGGCTAAGCTTAATTATATTTTGTTGTTGAGAAGTTCTTTTTTTTAGTTTGCTCAATTTATATCCATTGTGTTACTGCAATACAAGTTCATTATTTTTGGTTAATTTAATATTTTTGCTTTTCCCTAATCTAATACAAAATTATTTTGAATTAAACTCAACATTTCAATTACATACAAAATACATTATTTGTACAAGATAATAAATAGCACTTATCACTTTAAGTAAACTAAACTTATCATTTCTGTCAGTTCTAAATGCAAGACAGCCATGACAGGTGCTGTTACAACCAGCTCAATGCACAGCAGGAACTGGCCTGCAGCAGCACAAGTCAAAAAGCCACTGCATGTGTCTGTAGGAATTGAATGACTTGGGGAACGGTTCAATCTGCTGTCTTTTGCAAGTGCATGGTCGATTAAATGTAACTGTTTTCCAGTTTCCACTCTGCCAACAGTTTACATGTTAACAGATGATTAAGTTAAACTGTTGACATGTGCAGTATACATACAGTATATACTGTCTAAACATTTTTTAACTTAACAAACTCAAGGCTATTGACACTGTCGGGTTGCAGACTGTCCGTATTAACCAGGTCATCTCATCCTGTATAACGGGCTACATTGGTTTCTTCCATACAGGACCTTCCTTGTCTCATATTGACAGCTACACACTGATGAAGTCAAAGGTGAGATAAGCTGTAGCTGTCATCCAATCACAAGCCCTAAGGCGCATCAGTTGTGTCCAGAGCAAATGAAGATGGACTCAGGAAGGAGGAAAGCTGAGATGATTTCAATGAATGTTTCAGGACCTGTGCGGGATATTTTGGATGACCAGTCCCTGACCGGAGCAGAGCCTGTGTTCTTCTTAGTTACCATCGCTGCCTTTAACACAGAAATAGAAAGATGTTTCTAGTGTGCCTGAGATATTTCTGTCTGATGGAGCGTAGTGAAAGTTACTTGACTTTGATGATGACAGAAATGAAACTGCAAATGACGTACATCAAGCTCTGTGGAATTGTCTGGAAAAGCATGAACTGAAGATTAGGCCCATCGCGGCCTATGCAGCGGACAATGCCAACGTCAACTTTGGAAAACACCACTTTGTTTAGCAGTTATTGAGCAGAACAAACACTGTATGTTCTTCCCAAAAGCGAGGAACTGTGAGAGGCTCGTAGCTCCGCGTCATGTTTGCTTGCAGGAGACAATCGACACCTGGATGAAGAAAGAGCCATAATATGCAGTTTGACTTAGTGAGTCATGACGCTGCTTATTTGCATTTGAAACGTTTTTGTTTTTTGCTGTTATGGTCCAAATTTGATTTATTTAATAATTTATATTGAGGTTTGTTCACATGAGTTTGCATTAATAATAATGAAGCTATATACCGCCGTGGTGCCGTGATAGGCCAACCTTTGTCCTTTTTTGGTAGTGAGAAGGTTGGCAACCCTAGGACGCTGTGACTCTGATATCTTAACTCCTTTCAGAGCTTCCACTTCGACTGACACCTCGAACCCTTTCAGGTCTCAGGGCTTTATTCTCAACGTCCACTGTTCATGCACACTTCTTCTTCCTACACTTTGAATGACATGGTCTCTTAGTACATATACTTGAACTGTTACTAATTTCTGCCAATTCAGCTGACACCTGCTGTTTAAACTGAATCTAAACTTCGACAGCAATTTCATTGCTTTGACTTTAAATTTTACACAAAGCTCACATTTTCATTAACATCTAAAATACACCCAGAGCTCACTCTTAAATTGACACTTCAACCTCAATCAGCATTTTCACTTACATTGCCACTCCAACTTCATTCAGAGCACACACTTAAACTGACAGTTCAACTTCATTCAGAGCACACACTTAAACTGACAGTTCAACTTCAATCAGAGCACACACTTAAACTGACAGTTCAACTTCATTCAGAGCACACACTTAAACTGACAGTTCAACTTCATTTAGAGCACACACTTAAACTGACAGTTCAACTTCAATCAGAGCACACACTTAAACTGACAGTTCAACTTCAATCAGTGCTTATACGTAATTGACACCTCAACCTCACCCAGAGCTTATAACTAAATTGAGACTTCATTTAGCGCTTAATTGCCACTTCAACTTCACTCAGCACAAACAATCATAATGCCACCTTACACTTAAATCTCACCTCAACTTCACTCAGTGCTCACATTAAAGTTGACCCCTCACCTGCACAGTAACCGGGGGTTACCCTGCCAGCTCTTCCTAACAACCCTATATTCTGACCCTGATGAGGGGCCACAAACAAGATTCAACGTGACCCTTCCCAAAACCGGGGTAAAGATAGAAATGACCTTTGTCATTCTAAAACTACTCTTACCTGCCTGCGTGGGCTCCGAGG
Organism: Anoplopoma fimbria; assembly: GCF_027596085.1. Taxonomy (NCBI): domain Eukaryota; kingdom Metazoa; phylum Chordata; class Actinopteri; order Perciformes; family Anoplopomatidae; genus Anoplopoma; species Anoplopoma fimbria. Next base: position 3,071,846 of record NC_072452.1, on the reverse strand, counting down.
GGCCCCGGACCAAGCCTGTCGCATCATTACCACATGTTGTGCTCCACGACGTTGCACCCATCAAGAAGGTGGGAGCCCCTCCTCTACATCAACAACCCCCTGATGTTGTGGACCCCATCACCCTAGACCACCCTACCTGCAAGGCTGCAAGGTAAGCGGTAACCCTTCAGTTTTTTATGAAAATACACATTACAGGTCCTTTTTCTTTTCATCTTGTGTGCTTGTTTTTTTTATCCCCTCTTGACAAAAAGATAATACTTTTTGTTAAATTATTTCCCAAGATTGTAGATACATGTTAGTGAATTATCTTCTTTCAAAAACAATTGTTATTAAAAAAATGTTGTATTCAATATCCAATTCAAGGGCATATACAGACCTCACACTGTCTGCTACAACCTGAAATAAATTAAACACACACACAAGTTGCTTTCACACTGTCACTTTACAAGGCTCTCTTGTCACATTGACTACTACTGTTTTAAATCAAGGTTAATTAATTACTTACAGACTCAGGGGAAGGACGATGTCCTTCTTCCTACAAAATAAAAGCACACTAAATTATTTTAGAGAAGAGACACTTGATGCAGTTAAAGAACAACCACCATTAGCAAGTTATGTAAGATAAATCATTTACAAGTGTCCACACATTCACCATCTGTGTTAAGATGGGACAATTGAAAACTGCATAACATTGGTAAGAAAAGACTTAAGTGTACCCCCAAATCTCACTGTCTCATCATCCAAGTTACCCACCCAAGAGAATAAATGACGTGTCAGTGTTTAGGATAGGTGGCTATGTAGGCTTTGTACCTCTGTATGAGACAGTGTGTACATGGGTGGTGGCAGCAACACCAATGTTAATACAGGTTACTTACTCCCAGAATAATTTGCGTATTATATAATTGTGTTTTAGTGTTTGATAGTCGTTTAACATTGACTCATTGGCACATATGCTGTACAAATATGGCCTGATGGGAGCTGCAGCCACCAGGGTCCCCCTTCCACTTTTTAAGAGGACCCTTCATCAGCTGTGAAGAGTACAAGCTGTTACCATCTGGCCAACGCTCACAAAAAACAGGTACAAGAAATCCTTCATCCCCGTCTCCATCCAAGCCTTGAATGTGGATAACAGGGTAATGGTTGCTGTTTCAGTAAGTTCATTACCTTAGGGATAATTATTATGGCGGTGATGATGATGACCATAATGATGATGAAACAACGATAATGACAATATATATCTTTTTTAAATATTGATGGACAGGATATTTATTTTGTAATGGTGATCTCGCATGGTGATCCCGATGTCCACAATTATAGAAATAAGATAAGATAAGATAAGATAATCCTTTATTAGTCCCGCAGCGGGGAAATTTGCAATGAGTCATGTTCTGTTGTTGGTTATGTATATTTCATTGGTATGGTGATGTAGCCAACTGATGGTGACAATCTTCGATGTTATATTGATTTATAGCTGCTCTAGGGTTGTGGTGGACACTTAAAACCTGATTTTTCTTTAAGTCAACTGCTGTATGTTTCTATGTTATAATTTATATTTTATGATTTTATGACGATTATTCCAATCGCACTTTTATCTTTGTAGAACTTAAGAAAGACAGAATTGTCTGCATAGAGAAGGAGATCATATTACCATCCATCCATCCATTTCCTTCCGTTTATCCGGGGCCGGGTCGCGGGGGCAGCAAGCTAAGGAGGCTCCTCCAGACGTCCTTCTCCCCAGCAACACTTTCCAGCTCCTCCTGGGGAACCCCGAGGCGTTCCCAGGCCAGACGAGATATGTAATCCCTCCAGCGCTTACCAGTTGGACGTGTCTGGAAAACCTCTAAAGGGAGGCGTCCAGGAGGCATCCTGATCAGATGCCCGAGCCACCTCAGCTGGCCCCGGTACAACGCCTGCATCACTGCTGACGCTGCACCGAACCGCCTGTCCATCTCCCGCTCCATTTTACCCTCACTCGTGAATAAGATCCCGAGATACTTGAACTCCCTCGCTTGGGGCAGTGACTCACTCCCAACCCAGAGGGTGCAATCCACCATTTTCCGGAAGAGAACCATGGCCTCAGACTTGGAGGTACTGACTCATCACCGCTTCACACTCGGCTGTGAACCGCCCCAGTGCGTGCTGAAGGTCACGTTCTGAAGAAGCCAACAGAACCACATCATCTGCAAAAAGCAGGAATGCGATTCTGAGGTCCCCAAACCGGAAACTCTCCTCCCCCCGGCTGCGCCTTGAAATCCTGTCCATGAAAATCACAAACAGGATTGGTGACAAGGTGCAGCCCTGGCGGAGGCCAACACGCACTGGGAACAAGCTCGATTTTGTGCCGAGTATCCGGACACAGCTCTCATTTTGGTCATACAAGGACCGAATGGCTCGTAGTAACGAACCAGGTACCCCATATTCCCGCAGTACCCCCCACAGGACTCCCCGAGGGACATGGTCGAAGGCCTGGTACCAAGTACACTTATGAACCTCCCTATGCTCAAACATGGTGTTTGTTATGGACAGTCCATGACTAGCACAGAAGTCCAAGAACAAAGCACCACTCGGGTTCAGATCGGGCAGGCCGTTCCTCCCAATCACGCCCCTCCAGGTTTCTCCATCGTTACCCACGTGAGCGTTGAACTCTCCCAGAAGAACTATGGAGTCCCCAGTCGGCGCCCTTTCCAGAACACCACCCAAGGACTCCAAGAAGGCCTCGTACTCCGAACACAAACAACAGTCAGAGACTTTCCCCCTGCGATTCCTCAAGTCAAAACGCAGGGAGGCCCCCATACTCAACAGCCCTCTCGTTCCCCTCTGGTAGGCGCTACAGAGCACTGTACGCCAAAACTACTAGACACCAGAACAGCTTCTTCCCCATGGCCGTCACTCTCATGAACAATTAATCATTCATCTTCTGTATGGTACAAATCCATGTGCAATAACCCGGTAACTTTAAATTCAAATTGTTTAGATATTTATTCAAGCAGCACTCTGCATATATCTTTCTCTCATTGTTTGTGGATTAACTATTAAGGCAGATTAATTATTGTAAGATATATTTGGAAAATTAAATCTCTTAATGATATTAACTTGGGGACTATTTTTTCATAATTTTATGTACAGTTAATTTTTAACTGCTATTTGCAATAGGCATTAGGTCCAGTTAAGGGCAGGTGCTCTGCCCTTGCACTTGTCACTCAGGTGCCAAGGGAAATGAAGCCGAATGAAACTCCTCACTTTGTTTCACATGCAGTCAGGAGGCCCGAGCTCAGCTGCAGTGGTAGAAAAGTCTTCTTGCAGTGAAGCATTTATATTTCATATGGGTATTACTTCATAAAATCTAGGGACTTACTTACTTTAAAAGATTGAACAACCTTCAGAAAAACCTGCCAGAATGTTGATTCAAATAGATCCAGCACAGCACTGAGACCAATTTGTTCTGTTGAAGTGGCTCCTATCTGTCCGCATGTCAAATGTGGACTGTCAGACAGAGAGGGGGAAATAGTGAAACAGGTTTTTCCATCAGATAAGGTTGAGACAGAGAGAGGTTAAAACACAGAGATGGAAAGTTGATCTGATCCCTTATAAAGAGTGGTCTTAGCCAAAAGCCTGTTCTTTTCTGTTGGTTACTAAACTTGAATAAAAAGATAGATGTGTTAACTTGCCCTCGCATGACGCAAAAGTCATTTTACTGCAAAAAAATAGGATGTCAGGAGACATTAAAAAAATATAAATTGAGCAATTGTTTAAAATCTCATTTTTCACACATTTGTTTTTTACTTTGAAGTAAAGTAAGTAAGCAAAGTAAGCAAATTGAGGCTTAAGATGGAAATCACAAAGTGTTGGTACTGGAAAGAACCTGTATTCACTGAGTTAAAGACATTTCTTTTCCAGTGTCTGTGGAAAGTCTGTGGCAAAAGTTTTTTAGGTTCCATGGCATAATGTGACGGAGCCGAAAATTAAAATTTTTCTGTTGGACCACAACATAAAATATTCTTCAGAGCCTGGTGCTCTTCCTAACCCTATTTACGCTGCATTAATTACTTACTCAAAGCTCTTTTAATAATCAGTGTGTAACATTCAGCGAGACGTATTGGCAGAAATGGAAAATAATATGTATAACAATTTTTTCACAAGTTTATAATAACCTGAAACAAAAAATGTCTTCAATCGTTACCAAAACTCCGTTATTAAACGGGCCCTGGTGTTGTGTTTGTATTGATGAGCTCTGTAGTTACTGGCGGTTTTGTTTTTTACTGGCAGCCATTTCTCTCCACCACCCAATCTTTGCACAAGCAAACATGCTAGCTCGATGAAACTCAAACAGCTACCTAAGGAGTAGACACATGTGGAGATAGTCTTCTCTACATCCAGACCAGAAAGACAAAAAAAAGGGAAAGCCCCTGCTATAGAAGACCGTCCAACACTCTGTAGAGTCTGTTAACCACGTCGAAAACTCCTAACAGGGCAGTGATTGGTCATGGACTGGCTTGCCGGACATAAACCTATGAATCTAGTCCAGATGGCTTTTCGTGTAATATGTGTTCCCTTGATCCTAAAGTGATCTTGTGACATCCCAAGTATCCAGCTGCCCTGCAGGGTTAACTCAAAGGTAGAGCTGAGGAGACCTGTAGAGTGGACGATAGTTATAATATATGTTATATATTTTTGTACATGTAAAAGGTCTGTAGAGCGTAAAACCTGAAGTCCACGCCTAAAATGAGTTAATCTCCCCCTCAGAAGCTCCTGAGCTGCCTGAAACGAATTCTCTCCTTCACTTCCATAACTTTATGAGGTCACAATGTAACTTTATGAGGTCACAATGTAAAATTATGAGGTCACAATGTAACTTTATAAGGTCACAATGTTACGGAAGTGACGTAAAACTCCTTCCGGCTAGTTTGGCCCTCAAACAACAAAAGAGAGATACAGAGCTGAAGCTCCGGAGGAAGAGTTTTTTTTAAATGTGAAATGTCAGGGTAATCAGGGTAGACTTTGCTTTCTGGAGGGAGGAGCAAGCGCTACAACGAAGCGTTTCAGAGAGAGGGTGAGAAGAGGTGCTGCAGGACAGACAGGATGAGAAAAACAAGGAGAATTATGAGCATTAACGCATGTAAACATGTTGTAACTATAACATGAGATAAAAATATGCACCCATAAAATAGCATAATAGGGCCTGTTTAACACATATTGCTACCTCAAGAATCAAACTAATTATAAACTCTAGCAAGGAAGAACAAATACAACACATGTTGGAAAGGGCCTTTGTTGTCTATAAATCCACACCAATAAAGACGTATCGTTGTTCTTCCTTCCCTGCTGGGTTTGATATAAAACACTCGACAGAAGGGAAATAATCTTGAGAGAATCGGGGAAAAAGAGAACAGAGAAGAGTTATTGAACAGATAGATTGATTAATTCAACTAGTATTTTCAGTGGAGAGATGCCTCTTATTCTAATCCTATTACATTAGCTATTTCAAATGAGGTTTAAATGAACAGACACCAGAGGCCTTAAGCATGGTTTACAAGATTTAAAATAGAGCATTATGTGCCAGTAGTATTTTTCCCACATTATTTTAGCAATGTAATTATGTAATAATTGTTTTTGTTCTGGGCAGATTGGATAGATAATAGTTTTTAAGTCTATAAGATGAAAGCACGAAAAATGTCAAAAGCTGCCATGTGTCATATGGTAGTTACTGAATTCAATTCACAGTAGATAATGACTGTCTTCCTCTGTCATACAGACCACACATTGCTCTGGTGATGTGTGTACAGTGGAGTTGATGCGTCTGGCTTATCTGAATGAGTCATTGCTTCGGGCTATAACAGATTTTTTCTTTTTTTTTCTTTCTCATAGCAAAAATATATTTCTAGAAAGCAACGTGGCATCTGGCAGCGGATGAAACGCAGATTGCCTCTGGGGAATAAAGAGAAATTAAATAAAGAAAAGAAAGTGGGGCAAGGGATTGGAAAAGAAAACATTGCATTAATCAACTGGCAGTGGTTTTGGACCAGCAAGCTATGGGCCACATGGAACTTTGCAGTTGTTGGAGTCAGCTCATTCCAGTCGCCCTACTTTTCACAGTAAACACAAAAACCTGCTTCTTACATCTAGCAAATGTATACTAACTTGACCCATCATAATATAATATATATATATAGTTTTTGATAATACACCTACAAAGTAGTTCCAGTGAAACTGTTCCTGGTTGTACATTAATTCGCTGGCAACATTTCATGATAAAAAATGTATATCTTATTTAAGATACTCTGTGTAGTACTGGTGGCAACTGTAACAAACCAGCTGCAAGCCCTACGAAACACTGCCCCTCTACGTTTACTGACACATATAAGCGATCGCCTCTCACATCCCATTGGCTATTCAACTCGCCACAGCCGGCCAACAGTACACTTGGCCTCCCATTAATGCAATGACATGGCTGGATAGCTAGCTAGTCTTGTTGCTGAACATATGATCAAAATATATACTGTAGTTAACTGTACTGTTTGTCAATGTTATTGACATTGAATTTTGCTGCCAAAGGCCTCTATGAGCTGAGGGGATTAGAAGTATCTAAGGTCTTGCCTAGTTACTAGAGCAGTGACCATTTCCATTGGATGGTAATGATTGTTCCAGGTACTAACAAACCCTCAGGGTAACCAGGGAAACAGAGTTAATGGGGGTGTGAAAAAACCTGTAAAACGCATGACTTTATATATTTAGGAACATGTTTTTTCCTATCTTTGAGGACAGCTGTTCTTGATTGTTGAATTCTTTTTTGTTCAAAAAAGGTCAAACTAAAATGTAAAATAGTTGTTTGAATAGTTCAAGGTCTTGAACTATGACTATTCGTAATCATCTCACCGTATTTCCAGGTACCGATTAAAAGAAAAACATTAAGGATTTGAACAAATTACTTTGGGAATCCATTCAAATAGAAATGGATTCTCTGGTGTCAGTCATTAGCTTGGCTACTGTGGTGACACTTTAAAGATGAATAAAAAAAAAAAGGGAACTTTACCTTTTGAGTTATATTGCAATAAATAAGGTTTACATCTTCAAATTCCTTTTTTTTGCACCTACATGGTGCAAAAGTCTCCTGACTAAGTCTCCTGATTAAGTCTCTGACTAAGTCTCCTGATTAAGTCTCTGGCTGAGTCTCCTAACTAAGTCTCCTGACTTAGTCTACAGACCAAGTCTCCTGACCACGTCTCTGACTGTCTCTGACTAAGTCCCACAGACTCTTGAGAGAGGTCACAGGTCATAGGTGCACATGCCAAACTTTGCTCCCACAGAGAACGGTGATAGACCACTGTCCACCAATGTGGTTCCGCTCCTGTCAGTGCCTCTTGAGGCACTCTGACTTCTGTTTAAATTGGACATGAATAAACCCAAACAAGTGAACCTGTCTAGATAATATAAACAAGAAATGAAATGATAAAATAGTAAAAAAAATATGAATAAATATATGAAATTGCACATTCATTGAAGCACAGTCCTATGGATCAATTTCAGTTCAGGTCAGTCTGTATATTTGATGTAAGCTCTCAGATATTTAGCATAGAAAAATACTACCGACTGATTAAAGGCCTTTCAATCAATAGTGAGAATATAAGATAGGCATCAAAACTTCAGTAAAAACTTTTAAAAGTAGCATGAAATGAAAATATCTTCACCCATTTCAAATTTAGATTACGTAATTATATTAAGTATAATCCTCCAATAATTGCATAGTGTGTCCTTAGTGAGGCATAAGGGTTGATTCATATCCTAATCACAAGATGCAATCAGCGTTAAATAGTTTTGTTCTCTATCTGTTTTTCCAAAGTATATCATTTTTAGTATATTATGAAGTGTCTTTTCAGCAAGCTGATAGAAATTAAAACTCAGATTTTCAAAAAGCTCCATCATCATCACATTGCTTTTCTCCTAATGTAGGGTCAGGAAAGGATCAGGATAATCTATTGTCATTTGTTCAGTCAGGTTTTTTTTTTTATCGATTGACCAATCCTCATTGGTATCTTACTTAACATACTACTAGATTTATCCTCTCACTATGCCACCTTTCCATCTTTATATAAGGACTTCTGTGCACATCAGGTCCACCTCATCACGGCCTCAGCGATGAGGATTGCAGGGAGGACCAAGTGGGTGCATGCTGGCCTATGCAGATGGATCCCAGAACCAGTGGATACCTTCTCACCAGCACTACCAACACAGCCTGTGGGATGAGTCGGAGGCAGTGAAAGTACCAAACACCATGGAGGACTGATACCAAGACGCTGAGGATGGCCTGAGCAGCAAGGGCTGTGACTAGCCCATCTTGAGAGGGGTGATCTCAACATCTTGCTGGGGTGATTAACAAAATTGCACCAGCAGTATAAGGAGAAAAGGAGCTATAATAACCTTCCCTACCAGAAGTTAAGTGGCGGCATAAGCAGACCTTGAATAAAAGACCAAACACGTGTTCAATGATGTATAAGAAAATAATTTCAAGAAAAAACTTGCATTACTCCTACTGTGAAAAATGTCTCATATGTATGTGACATACTCAAAAAGATTGTACTGAACTGTGTTCCAGCTCATCACGAAACAGGCAATTAGCATATACTATATATATACTGTGTATATATATATATATATATATATATATATATATATATTAAAGAACACATATATTTCACTTTTATATACGCTGTCTTTTTTTTGTCCTTGAATATTTATTTATATTTAATTTTATTGGTTTATTTGGTAGGGACAGTGCACATTATAAAACATTTCTGTAAATGCACCAGATTTAGCCGAGACGCAATTTTCCATCTGTAGTCTAGACATATGTTACAAAGTCACCCTACAAACAGAATATAGCATTAAAATGACAAAGTTATTCATTATTTACCCCTTGCAAAGCATGCAGAAAAAAAATTAAATGAATTAATTAAATGTGTTCCTTTTATCTATTCTGTAAATTTTTTATTATTATCATAATATTTGATCAGATATTGCTCAAGTTCCAGTTGGGAAGAAATAAAAGATCCACTTTATACTTTCTCTTACTGATGACATGAAATATTCCAAAAACTCCATAACGTTATGGAGTCCACGAATTGTGTTGCTAGGCAACAGCATGTGTCCATGTTTACTTCCTGTCAGCTGATGTCAATCACATACACTGCAAATGGGCACATTTGAAATGTTCATTCTGAAATGGCCTTACTTAAGCTACTTAGCGTTAGCTAAATGTCCCATCTCCAGCAGATTTAGCTCTGTTCTGACTATCAAATGCTAGATTACAGGTTCATTAAAAAATGAATTTAACGGGCAGAAATACTTTCCATCTGTTTTCTCTCCCTTTTAGGATGGATCAATCTCACTGGTTGTTAGCTTCATCAAGCGTTAGTTTTATAATAGTTTCATCAAGGGCCCGGCTACATTGATTCAACACAAAATGGAAAAAAGAGATGAGGTTACGTTACGTTTGTTTTTAAATTATAACCTGTAACAGACGAACACAGCGTCATGTCCTTACATTCATCACTACTACCACCACAGAGGCGTCTAGATTGGCTTCACTTTGAAGAACTGAAGGTTGCTCTTTCCCAGCATGCAGTGACTGTGAGGAAACACCCTGGATAGATTGTATATACATTTAATTTTCTATATATTAGCACCTTGCGACTCTGTGCCATCTAGACTAGACCAGTTTTTGTCAGGAGAAGCCGGCCTGGACTCTCCCTGCTAATTAAGAAACTGCCTCCTGCTTTTAAAGGAGATGAGAGGAACAGATTTCCAGCCATTTCTCAAGCCTGCCCCAAGTCCACCTGCTGATGATATATCCCTTCTGCTAACATATTAATCTTGCTCCAGCCTCTTATCTAGATTGCACCACAGTGTTAGAGGATTGGGCTATTGCCACACCCACATGTAGATGTGGGGCTGTGCTTGCATCTGCATTTGCACACAGCTTGTTGAGTCTTGGAGACACCTGACCTGCATGCTGCATGTCCTTGTACTGTGCTGAAGTATGAGGTGGTTACTAAAAATATGAGCTGCCTACATTTCACAAACCCTGCTACATTTCTTTTGTGGAGCAGTTTATACATTTTTGCCTATCTGGGACTTTATTTCTGAGCAAAAGTCAGTTCCGATGGAACTTTTGAACAAGATTGAAATAATCACAATTAAGCAATGGATCCTTTTTCTGGTTTAGTGGAGTTATTGAAATTGATGACAGCTGACAATTAATTCAATTAAAAAAATGTAGAATCTTTACACATACGACATCCTTCTGTAGGGAATAGTAATAGTAATGTGACTAATAATAATAATGGTTGCAGCAGAGGTTGTCAGCAGGGCCACAGCAGGAGGCACGACCACGGTCCAGATATAACCATGATTCATGGAAACCTGCGAGGCGAGAAAGCACAAATACTCTGGGGAATTGAAATGTTACTGAAGTGAAAAAAGGCTATCCTTGAAATTTGTTTTATCTGGGAGTTAAAGGACAGATCCTGATCAAAGTAAAATCCGAGATTCTTTACGGTAGTGCTGGATGCCAGGGCAAAGCCATCTAGAGAAAAAACATAGTTAGATAATTGATTTCGGAGTTGATCTGGGCCTAGTAGAATTACTTCAGTTTTGTCTGACTTTACCATCAAGTCATCCAGGTCTTTATGTACTTAAGACATGCATAAATGTTTAGCAAACTAGTTGGTTTTGTCTGGCTTGATGGATAGATATAATTGGGTATCATCTGCATAACAAGGAAAGTTTATTGAGTGTTTTCTGATAATATTCCCTAAAGGAAGCATATATAAGGTGAATAAAAGTGTTACAAGCACAGAGCCTTGTGGAACTCCGTGACTTACTTAAGTTTTCATCGATGTTTCATTGTTTACATATATAGATTTTATGTCTATCCCACCAGACTAACTTAAACGACAATAAGATAAATTAACTGATTGTGATAAAAGCTGTACCTTTTATCACAGTCCGCTACACATGCTTTATATTCAGTAACAACACCTCACCTGCTTTTTTTCCCCTCATTTATCATTCTACAGTGTTCAACTTACACTGTCATTTATCATTCAGTGAGCGGAGAGGAAGAACTGTTAGTTCTCCATCTTGTTCCATTACAGCAGAATGTGCTGAGTATAATTTAGCATTAATGAGTCACTCTGTGTGTGTGTGTGTGTGTGTGTGTGTGTGTGTGTGTGTGTGTGTGTGTGTGTGTGTGTGTGTGTGTGTGTGTGTGTGTGTGTGTGTGTAAGCCTCTGCCTTCTCATGTTCTTGTGTGGCATGTGAACCCGGTTCCCTGTGCATGTGAGATTGTGTGTGAGAGCACACATATGCATTTCTTGATGGGTGTGTATTAAACGGCTGATAAAAGATTTGTGGTTCAAGATGAGAAGACACAGTTTGACTTCCTGATTCATGATCTGTCACATCCACTTTACCTTTCTCCACCTCTCATGCACAGCTACTGCACTGTTGAAAGTGACGATCAGCCTTAAAGACAATTTTTCAGACTTTTCTTCTCATTTTGGAGTTTTGGCTGGAATTCAAAAGTTATATATCTTATTTTCTTAATTCCAACCCTAATTGCATAACCATTTTACCTTGAGTTATTATACCCTTAAGTTAACGTAATGTATTTAAACTTTTAAGGCAACAAACAGTAATGTCAACCCTATCTTCAGTTGGTATTAAAACGTCTCTTTTTGGATAAGATAAAATGTTAATTCAAAGTGTTATTGCATGTAGCATGCAGTGCTAATGGATGTGATCGGATCAGCCTGCCTTCCTGCTTTGGAGGTGATCAGATATCAGCAGGAGTCAGCCAAGTGTAACAGCGATCTGAACAGTCTGTGCGGATTAACAGGGAACATGAAGGCTGTCATCCAATCAGCTCTCTGATCTGCTGCTCCCAGTCAGTGTACCATTGTGTGCTGCGAACAAGAGTCACTATATTTAGATAATTTGTATGATTATACCATCTTTTAAGTTATTTAAATGGCTTTATATGATTTGTTTTTAGGGAAAACAGAAACATGAGACAGAAGGGACTGCAACATCAGAATGTTTCTAATTATACACATAGTGGCTATAGGTTTACTAACACTAACCAGTCCAGTCCGTCTACCCTGACTTCTTCTTGAACACCTCCAAATCTAACAAGCTGGTTCTCAGGGTGATCCATTATCATACAATTCTGTGCTGCAGCTCATGAGCTGTATGGACATGAAAACAATGTAAAAACAAGCTGACACACAGCACAGGGGAAAAGGTGAAAATGAAGGCTCTGCAATTTATTGATACAATGCTCACTTTCTTTTGTTACATTATTAGTGAACTTTTAAGTCATAAATATTTGTGAACAAATATAATCAATGAAAGATTACATTTTTTTTCTGAGTCTACTCTTTAGGTTTAGGCTTACGGCATATGATTTTCTAGAGCAAACATTTCAAGAGGAATTAAGTGATCAGACAAAGGCTGTGATATGTTTAAATCAAAAAACATTTTGTAATTCTAGCAAGTTTTCTCTTTAAGCTTTTTGCGCGCTGTCTAAAGTAATATTAATGGACCCAACATGATGTGAAATTGCATAGTTTCAAGTCAAAAACTTCCAATTTCCCCCGTAAAACATCTGTTAGTATCTTATATCTTATATAAAAATTCTGAATGAAATATTGATTGCTGACTACGGCCGTTTTTAAATGGTCACACGTAAATAACAGTGCTGGCACTTCCACTTCAGGCACAGAACCAGTCGACAACTGCTCCCACAGCTTTATTAAAGAGGGCCAGCCTGCATTGACCTGACTGTCCATTCAAACTATCAGAGGATACTTCCTCACACTGCTACAGTGAAACACCAATACCACCAGCACCATCGGTGGACAACTCCTATAGTAGTTCCAGTGGGATTCTTAGTTTGACAAAGAATAGTTACAATAGTTAAAAGCTTTTTCTGGAGCTTTCAACCACATCACACCTTCTTGCTCAATGATCTGAATTCATTCGTCAATATGTGACTGAAGTAATGTGAAAACATGGTTTTTCAAAGGTGGGAGAGTGAAATTCGATTTGTCAGTAAAAGTAGGGCTGGCCGATATATTAACATCATGATATGAGACTTATTTATCATCTCAGATTGGATATGGTCATGTTGTAATAAGGCATGAGTGTTGTCTTGTCCTGGTTTTAAAAAAGTAATGGAAAAATTTACAAAACTCTTCTAGCTGTTCTATCATTTCCCTTTACCCACTTATTACTGATGATTATTTAACAAAAATCTCATTGTGTAAATACTGCATTTTGTAAAAGAACCAATGGTCAACCCTAACATATCGATGCAATATCAATATCGATGTGTTTGGTGAAATTCGTGACGATTGATTTTCTCCATATCACGCAGCCCTGCTTGTGTGTGGATGCTGCAGATGAATTCAGTGAGTGTTATCCGTATGCGGGGACGTCTTGGCTCTGTTATTTTCTACAGTGCTGCTGCAGTAATAAACCCCGCTCCAGTGCACATTGCTGAGGAGCTGATGCTTTGTTAATGAATGTATCCAGGTAAACCATGGTTATGGCGTGCTGTAAAACATTATGCTCTAGCCTATTAAGATCAATTGTTTGGATCAGATTTAAGGAGATAAACACACACAGAAAGCAGCTACTGCACTCGTCACTAAACATTATCATGCATCATTTCTTTTGCCGCAGGTGAAAGAGTGCACCACCAACATCTACAGTAATATAAAATGCATCTTTGTCCTCTAATGTCCTCACTAGAAGCTAATAAATGCCCCGAATGCACAAATGTCTAACAGAATTACTTATACTTATTTAATAGCTGCTCTTTTAGTTAATTTAACAGTAAGTTATTTTTGGAAAACATCATTTCTTCCAGTGTGCGTCTGCACTCCGCACAACCCTTCTGCAGTTTGCACCACTTGAGACATTAATGGGTACTAATTAATGAAGCTGATAAAGCAATGTCTCTTCACTTCATTTATTCTGCTTCTCCACGGCGTGCGTAACACACACAGAATGATTCTTTCTTCGGGAAGTTTATATTGCAATTATCTACACAGTGTTGTGTCAACAATTTGACCAAATCATATGTGAGGTTTGAATTATTCAAATTTAAATTAAGAAACGTGGCTAACACAGCCTAAGTTACAGCATCTCAAGGGAAGTTGAACAGGTCAGGCTGATCTCTATTTGCGTAGCCTTATCCCTTACACATGAATATTTTTGATGACTTAATAACGTTTATTCAAACATGGAGATGATAACACATGAACTCTGTCAGATTGTTCTCAACGTGTAAACGCTCGGGTCATCTGAGGAGACGAATCAGATTTTTTCGAGGTTGTCGTTTTAGTCCGCAGTTAGTTTGGCTTTATTTTGCTGCATTTCTGACAGAGTGGCTGCTGAAGTTTGTGACGCCTAGTGGTCAATAAATATGTCATAATGAAATGAATTCTGGGAGATGTATTATTAAATCACCCTGGTTATTACCATCAATAACCAGGGGTGTTGCCAAATCAACCAGGGTGCATATATTAAAGGTTATTAATGTAAACTCTGTGTACCATCTTGATAAATCAGTGCGAGCCCTAACAGAGTCCTCTGGCTGATAGTTCAGTGCTTCATCCATTTCCAGGTACGCTGGCAGTCGCTCTGACCTTTGTGCAGACAAATAAACAGCAAATCATGTGGAATGACCATAATGTATCCCTCTGAAAGCATTCTCTTAGTTTCATAGATACCCTGATATCATATCAAGTTATACGATCTTCCTGAAATGACTCTGGCAAAATCAATATAACCCAATATAGGTCCACTTAAGCTCGTCGGATTCAAACATGAAAATGAGTCTGATGTCCCTCCGAAGCGCTTGATGTGAGCCAAATGAATTATAGAAGGGACCTGGATGAACTCCACATGACTCCAACAGCAACGCGATAACTTTACATCCTTGACCTGAAGACGGGAGCGGAGCAGACATGGTGACTTGATACGGATGTCGGACACCAACATCCAGAGTCCACACGGACCCACGGTACTGCAGTCAGTTAAGGATGGAGTCCAATGACTCCAAAGGCCAAAGCGTGCATCTGCGTTTGTGTGCGAGCATGAGAAGTGGAAAATCAGCATGGCCAGTCTGTATCAAATGCCCCGGGGAATCGGACAATCAATAATGCAGCAAACAGCAATACATCCACTCTGTCTCACACACATGCTGCAGTCCCAGTGGGGCTGTTTGAATGTGTTTGTGCCATGGCGTGTAACGGAAGGCAAGAAAGAAAGAAAGAAAAGCAGTTTGTGTGTGTAAAAGTGTATAAGCACACACACACACACACACACACACTCAGCTGCAGGGAGCTTAGGTGCTTTCTGCAGGTATGTTGATATTGTGAATGTAAATCCATAAGTCTTTGTGGGGCTTTATCGCACAGAGCCTCATAACTGATGCTGCAGCTCCTCACCAACACTCACAGCTTATTCATCTGAATAGACAGAATGTTTCTGTCTAACTGTCACTGTTATCCTGCCCTTGTTTACTTCTGATGTGCTCGGCTGTCTTTGCATCTTAAGAGGCATACATGATGTCTCACTTGAACCTGAGAAGACAGGCAACCTTTGGTCCTGTTAGAAATGGACATGTCTGAACCCATGTTAATCAAATGTTACATAAAGTGTGACTTGCTTCACTAGAAAAACAACAGCATTGATTGTTGGTCGACATGCTAAGAACAACCTGTCTTGATGACATCCTATCTCCTGCAGAGGTAGTGTGTGTGTGTGTGTGTGTGTGTGTGTGTGTGTGTGTGTGTGTGTGTGTGTGTGTGTGTGTGTGTGTGTGTGTGTGTGTGTGTGTGTGTGTGTGTGTGTGTGTGTGTGTGTGTAACACTAGAGAGTGTGGTTCTCAGCCCATCTCCATCAGGCCTTGTTAGTCAAGGTTAGGCAAAGAATTTGGTAGCAAATTACAAGTAAGTCTAGTTTTAATTGCCCCAACAAACATTGACTCTGGAGATCAATAGCTTTGCTAAACTCTGACAGGGCTTTACAGCTTTTTAATCCTTGTCTAAGTACAAAGAGTAATAACTGACATTGACCTGACTTTAATCATGGAGGTGTATGTAGAAAAGGATTTTGTGCCTCGGGGGACTCATTTAACCAGCTGCGACGGCACGTGGCTGGTATTGTTTTTAACCTTGAAAGCCTGTGTGTGAGTCATGATGGCAAAAATGTGGTCCTGGAGACGCCGCTGTATCGGGACCCTCCACAGAGGCGGAGTCCTTTGCTAGGAGTTTATATTTCTGTCCCCGTCACCGAGCTTTACAGCTGAGATCACACGGGTGTGGCCCGAGTGTGACGGGTCACAACTGGGAGTGATATGGTTCCTTCTGCACACCACAGAAAGGTGGATTACTGGGCTCTGTACTGCCCAGTGTCCTCCTGTAACACAGTGTGAATTCCCCATTGTCCACTGGTACTTTGAGGACTTTTTGAGAGGAAGGTGCTGACTCCAAACTGGCCGGTCTCTCTAAGGCTAGATTCTCTCATTTTGTTTTTTCTTGGATTTCGTCAGCGTTCTTAATTCTGCCAGTAACACTAAAGATCATTTGAACACTGTATATATTTGAATCTCAAACTATCATCATTTTTATTGAAACAAAATGTTGTTGTTGTTCTTTTGAGTGCCGGGATCCTGTCACTCTGTGTCCTTGTTGAGTTCGTGCACCGAGTCTTCTCAGCCTCCACTGTTACACACAACAAGTGCAGAGGAAACATGTCAGCTCTGCATCCGACACTCAAGATGACCAAATTAGTAGCACAGTTCATCTGATGCCTCTCTGCCAGTTCAGACCAGGGAGAGAGACTGCAGTACCCAGGTTGACTCTCTCTCTCTCTCTTGCTCTCCTGGTTTCCCTCTGTCTCTCATGATGAATGAAGAGATCTGCTGTAAATCTGGGCTGTTTGGACACACACACACACACACACACACACACACACACACACACACACACACACACACACACACACACACACACACGTATAGAGGCGGTGAATCTGGGCTGGTTGGTTCTTTTATAAACGAGCTCTGCTGTGCAGGGAGGGCTGCAGTGATGACGCTGCAAAACCAGGCCGCTGTGACACACACACAAACACACACAAACACACAAACACACACACAACACACACACACACACACACACACACACACACACACACACACACACATACATTAATTTAGTATAAAACACACACACACACATTTTGGAAGAGCAAACATGGGCTGGAACTCCCTGACGTATCATCTGTGAGTGTTGTACTAACTAACATATCTTTAGTAGTACTGTGGTGTTATAAAATCACAGTTACGCGCCGTCCCCTGCATGTGTGTGTATTGCACACTGTTTGTGGGTGTGTGTTTTTGTTTTCTCCCCCCTCTCTCTTCCAATGTGAGCACCTGGAACTAATGACTCATCAGAGAGGAGGAGAGGTGTGTGAAGAGAAGTGTGTGCCAGCCAGCAGCACAGTTTTAGGGACTTTGGTCTCCTCTGCTTTCTCGCTGAATGTTCTCCCCCAGCATGTGTGTGTGTGTGTGTGTGTGTGTGTGTGTGTGTGTGTGTGTGTGTTGGGTTCCTGCTACTTTAGTTTGTGTGGGCTGAAGATCACGGGTAGGTCAGCTATCGGTTTTGTTTGGTTCAGTCTTGATTGCTCTTTAGATTTAGGGGGGGGTGAACTGTGAAGGTGCCATGTGTTTCCTTTACCTAACTCAGTTCAATAAACCCAACATGAACTTGTTCTTGTGATGCCAACACTACCCAAACGCGCTGTTCAGATGTCGTGCTCGTTCCTGTGAGATGTGATGGGATACGACCACACAATGCTGGAGTGGGACTCGTGCGCTGTATCCTTTACTCCCAAAAAAATTGGACTGAAATCAAAAACCTGACTCGGTGCTTAGAATATTAAAGCAAAATAAATGAATAACCGATACGCTCCTCACATGATTGATAGATGCATGCACATACACTATGCACTATGCACACAAACACACATCTGCTCTCCTCATCTCTATCACACACACCCTTCAAACACTTCCAACCGTTTAACAGTTTTCATCAGCAGTGACCCACTGTTAATGCTTCAAAGTGAAACTCCAGTAACTGCTGACGTGGCGCTTCCTTTCTCATCCCATCCCATCTTCTGGTGATTCAGTTGAATATTTTAAACTATGTTAGTCTTTTTTGTGTGTCTATCCATCTGTTTGTGGCTGAAAATGAAGTATGCAGATCTCTATCAAATGGTCATATCATAATAAAATGAACTCTATTTGTGTATCAGGATGACCGCCAGACTAATCAACCTTCAACTCTGAAAATTAAAAACAGGCAATAACACCATAGACAAAACAAGAGTGGCATGTTGGGGGTTCTTTGGCATTCTCTAATCCATAACTTTATACATTCATTAATTCATTATTATTGTTCCCCTTATGCGATTAAGGGAGCTGGGATTGTAATGTAACATGCATTCATTTTGTTTAAGTGTTTCTAGCACCTTCTATAGGCCAGTAAGTAAATGCAGCCTATTCCTGTTATGTTAGGTGTTTGCATTCTCATTGGTTGTTTAAAGTCACATTGATTGTTAGTCACATGATCAGAGTAGCCATTTTTTCTATAAAACAATCTAGAGAACAGCATGATTCAAGACCTCATTCCATCTTGCTCCATCTGCCTGTGTGATCCCTTGGAGAAGCTTTGTGAGTAGATTAGTTCATCTATGTTTCTAGAAATGATTTCTGCTCATATTTCATTGTATTTCTTAATATTTGTTAACATTATTTCATAGTCACTTTTGTATTATTTACAGTTTCACACTACAACAACTTGACCACATGGAAGTGCTGCATCTTCATTAAACGTGAACGTTGACAACTTACTTTATGCTCCTTCATCATTGAAGCTACCTAGTGCTACTTCAGTCAAGTCAGTCCAGAGTGTTTAGCTTTCTGGAGATGTGTGCCTCGCTACGCGCTCAGGTGCCAGAATAGGGATATATATATATATATATATATATATATATATATATATATATATATATATATATATATATATATATATATATATATATATACACATGCACACTGGTCTACTGAGGTTGAGTGAAGGTGCATACAACTAGCTAGTTTGACTAAGTAAACAATAACTGAGTCACCCAAGTGAACTATGGGAGATTTTGGTGGGACATGGTAGACAGCGATATATCCACCACCATCCTCATTATCTTTTGGAAGAATGCTGTTCACTCCTCCACAGATCCACACAAAGTCTATGACGAGAAGCAGAGAAGCAGCTCTTTTATAAGTAATTAGGGGGGGTGCTGTGGCGTAGTGGAGAGCAAGGTAGTTCTCCAATCAGAGGGTCGGTGGTTCGATACCCGGCTTCGGCAGTCGATGTGTCCTTGGGCAAGACACTTAACCCCAAGTTGCTCCTGAAGGCTTGCCATCGGTGTGGACTGGATGTTGCATGAATGTTAGTTAGAGTCTGATGGTGGCACCTTGATGGTAGCCTGTCATCAGTGTGTGAATGGGTGAATGATATGTAATATACTACTGACTGTAAGTCGCTTTGGATAAAAGCGTCTGCTAAATGACTGTAATGTAATGTAATGTAATTACTAGTTAAAGTTCCCTCCAGCCATCTCTCCACCTTTCTCCCCTCATATAATGTAACATTGATATGAACAATCAAACACATAATATTAACTAGATGCAGAATATTTTACATGTCAGTATAAAATGATGAATCTGAGATCAATGAGGGTCTTGTAGCAGGATCCACCAAACTTTGATTCTACAAATATTTATAGAAACCTGTATGTGGAAATACAAACCTTACTTAATACAGCTTTCACAGTCAAATACTGTCTCCCTCTCCTCCTGTCCAACCGGATATTTGACTTACTATCAGTGTGATGAACTCCAAGCGCTCATGTCTTGGAAAGTAATAAATGGCTAGAAATGACATAACCAACACACACGCGCACACTCACCCACACTCACTCACCCTTGCTGAGACATAAAACCTGCTCCCCTGTGAATCCTCTCCTCAGGTTCAGGATATTGACCTTGTCATCAGAACGCAGTGACCCTTAGAAAACAAATAATGAATGGTTTGACATCAAAAAGTGCTGAGTTAATACAAGCTGACAGCTCTGATAGGCACATATTTGCTGCCTAGGCTGGCTTGCCTCAAACTCAAAATTTTGATTGTGTGAAGAGTGGCACCCTGTTCAGTTGTAACATGTCAAGCTGTTCATATAAATGATCCTCCATTAGGCCACTGCACCAAACCAGCAGCAAGCTAAAGCCTTTGTACCCAGTGGAAGGTTTCAAATCAAATCAAATTACCTAGAGAGAAAACATTTTCTTCACCTTTTGCTTGATCCCCTCTTTTCTTGTGTATCTCGCTTATATCTCGTTCCAAAATTACGCTATGGATCGACATTGCCAAAATCAGCTAAAAGTAAATTAACATTTAAAATCTTTTATATAGCACCAAGCTACGCTGTCGTTACTCCAACACAACAAACTCTGACAACACTGCCCATCCTCTCACCAAATCTCACTCACATTTCCACTGTTATGTTCCGGAAACAAATCGCATGACATCAGCAAAAGGTAAGGAGAAAGGAAAGGTTACACTATTGTAACCCTAGTTCTACAAGCACTTACGGAGTCCTCTACTGCAGCTATCAACCATGGCCATGGCCCATTGCTGGGCCTCAGAGCATCATCCAATGGGCGGAGGTACCGCTAAATGACAAAGCATAATTTCAATGATCTTAAGTTGCAAAAGGTTGAGAACCCCATCTCTAATGGACTATACTCTAATGGGCACAGTGGGAGTTTCTTGGTTTTGGCTATACCGGCTAAACCCTCCCAGAAGCACACACACAGCTGTGCAGTTTTGTCTGATTGTGGACTGTGTTTAACATAACATGCCAACATCCAAACTAGCAGAGCAGATGTAACTAAGCTTCCTTTTCTCCTGCATTAGGAGGAAGACAGAAGCATCCAGCTGTATAAACCTCGACCTAAAAGACCTTCTCAAGTTCTGGGAACTGTGTTGCACCGACAGGGTGTTAGTTCACACTCTCTCTTAGCTGAGGTCAGTGCAAGCAGCAAACACACAGACATGCATTGCTGTCTGCAACAGTGTCTCTTTCCAGCTATGCTAGTTATTGGGCTCTAGGCATGGCAAAGTTGATCCATTGGTCAAGCCAACAGGTTTTTCCGGACTGGAATATCTTGACATAGTATTGAGTGGATTATCATGGAATTTGGCAGGAATATTCATGATCCCCAGATAACTTTGTTAACCCATTGACTTTCTCTTGGTGTCACCATTAACCTTTTGAGGGGTTTAGTGTTTTTCTTGAAAACTGTTAAAATGATGACCATGATATTTGGCACAAACATTCCTGGTTCCCAGAAGATGATTCCTGGCTTTGTTGGTCGTGACTTTTCTTCCAGTGTCACTGGCAGGTTTTAAATGATCCAGTAAAATATTGTTTACCTGATGCACTGGTAAAGATAATCATGTTCCTGTCAGGATGATGTGTAATAACTATAACAAGGTTTTATCTAGTGCCAAATAATCTGGTTTATGAAAGGATATGTAAGGATCCCTTACATCTGATTATTAGAAAATTGTATGAAAATGGTTGAACTATTTGGGCCATGATAGTAAAGAGTTAAGTCACGAAGCCAACGGCCAGTTCAATCATCAATCTTCATTCCAGTTTTGACCTGTAGTCTTGAGCTCTGGCTGCTAACTGATAGAATGAGATTGCAGACGCGGGCTGCAGAAATACGGTTTCTCCACAGGGCTTCTCCGGTGTCAATTGAATAGAGCCAATTGAAGAGTTTGGAGGAGAGTGATATAATAGTCCTTATTTCTAGTGCGGTTCCACTCACTGAAATACTTTTAGGAGGTGAAAAGAGAATAGCACCAAAAATAAAAAGAGTTCTAGAAATAATTGGATACAAAACAGCCCAGTATCCTTGGAAGTTACACCCTCTTGACAATTGCACACCTTACGATTGACTTCTAAAGCCAACGTTCAGTGTCAATTCATTATGTAGCCAGACAAAAAGTCTGTAGTAGAAAATGTAGCAGACACATGTATTTTTTTGTTTATTTTTCTTACATGTACTGTGATTAAGAACACATTGTTCTTTTTGATAATGCCTTCACTATAGCAGTAATATTAGCCTTCTGTTAGCTGTGCGGTCAAAGGCACTGCATCAAGGCTTTCTGGAAGCGAAGGTTCAGATCCCACCACTGCAAATCAAAAGGCAGAGCTGAGTGTGCTGTGTATTTAAAGTTCTTTATTTTATTTATTACAGTTTACTGGTGCAAACTATAAGACCGGAAATGTGTGTTAAAATATTTTGGTGATTCCTTCAATATTTACATTTTTGTGATAAAGAAATACTACTCATCAAAGCAAACACAACTGTGAAACTGCTGCATGTTTAAACACTCAATAATACTGTATGGGAGCAATGTTCCCTGTTTATGTCCCAGCAGGTATTGGTTAAGCTAATTTTAAATGAATTTCAAGAAAATCTGAAATGTGTTTCCAAACAATGTGAAAGACATTGAAAATTTGCTTTCATTTATTTTGCCTTTTATATTTGTTTTAATGTATTCATTTACACTCTCTGTGTTTGTTTAATACAGAGAATAACACTCCGGTGAAGGATAAACCGGTGTTTCCTTCCTCATAGCTCCATCTGAAAGTTTCCTCAGTCCTCGATCCTCAAGATGCCTTTTAGGAACTGGGATGTCCTTCAAGATGGAGCGTTGAGATCAATTTCCGGGTCACAGGCCCTAAACCTCCCTCACCTTAACAATGAGGTTAATTGCGGTGAACAGAATAATAAAAAAACAAAAAAACGCTGCCGTCCTTGTTAGATGCTCAGAGCAACAGAAGTAGTATGAAGTGACACTCCAACAACCCGGTCTCATCCAGGACAATGCTGTTTGTGTCCTCTACAAAACAGTACATTTTGTCATATTGATTCACTAGTCATGTGACTAGTTTGTCACTTGTTAGTGATGTTAGTTGTCACTCAGTCAAGTTAACTTAAACCTTGCACTTTTCCTAAACTTAAATAAACGGTTATGTTGCACAAACCTAACCTGTGACAAAGGAATTTTATTTAAAAAAAAAGACACTGCATGTAAGGAGTATAAACTGCTACGCCATCCCTGACACGTCCAAAACTAACACTTGTTTGAACTTAGGGCCACTGACCAGCCGTCTGTATTTGACGTATTCGTTGAGGTGAGAGGTAATGAACACTGTTAGAGGTGAGCAGAGCACACCAGTAAGAATCTTCCTCCTGGATTCTGCTGGTGGCCATGGTAACCATAGAAGATCCTTGTGCTGAATCTAAAAAAAGGTTGCAGAACACTGCAGCCTGCTAAGGAGAAGGAACAGAAGAAGATGGAGAGGAAGGGATGCTGAATAATATCTAAACTATGTTGCAAGTGGAGGAAACATCATATAATACTGGCAACTATATGGCACAGCCTGAGGGCACACACACAGGCCAGACACATAGTTTATCTCGTTACATGGTTGTTAAAATTTAATAAGACAACAAGGTGAGTAACAGAGAAAAAGAGAGGAATTGAGGGGTGTATGAAGGAAGTGTAGAGCACTGTGTGTGTGTGTGTGTGTGTGTGTGTGTGTGTGTGTGTGTGTGTGTGTGTGTGTGTGTGTACACGCACTTGAGCAATGGATCAAGTGGAGCAAATGCACCCTCCCTCATTTAATTAGGGGGAGCAAAGTTTGTTATTTCGACTATTTCTTATGTACAGTCATGTCTACCTGAGCAGATGACCCTCCCTCTGTGTGTGTGTTGTAACCACAGCTTCTCTGTGCTTGGTTTACGTAGCAGGTCTGAATTTTAAATGCAGCACTGTTGAGTAAACTTTATCAAACAAGTATTGATAGTTACACATTAATGAACACCCTTTGAGTTAGTTCAGCCGAACCAGTCCATTGATAAATATAAGGTGTTGGAAAACAAAATTAAGTCTTCATTAAGGCCTTTTGGCACAAAAGTGTTCATTTAAAAAGGCTTGTATTTATTCAGCGAGACACACACAGGCGGAGCAAAGTGCTCCTGAGGGTGATGTTAGACTGAAGAGTCAAACTTGGAGATTTATTCATGCCTAACAAATTTGTTCTCCAAAACAGCGGCTGGTCACTGACTTGAAAAATAGTTCTTAATTCCCGTAGTGTTTAAGTTCATTTTTAATTTAGAAGCATTTCCAGAGTAGGAACATGCTAGCTGCTCTTTGAGGTATATTTGTATTTTAGCACAGTAATGCTTTGAGTTAAATGCTAATATCAACATGCGAACATACTCACATTTACAATATGCTGATGTTTAGCAGATAACTTTGCCAAACTAAATATAGCTGAGGCTGATGGGAATACCATTACCTTTTTTTTGAGCATTTGTTAAGTCAATTTTGACCTGGTGGGGCAAGATAAAAAGTCAGAGGATAACCAAAGTCATTATGATTCATCCTCTGGGTAACATGATTATCAGTACAAAATATGGCAATCCCTCCAACACTTGTTGGTGGATGGACATATACACGAAATACACATGAAAAACAAGTATCCCTGTTCAGAAAGGAGGCAAAGACCATTACTAAGCATCTGGAAGGGAAACCTAAATATTGAATAGGGCCGACTGAAATCCTTGGGCTAAATGGATAATTCAAAATATTGGAAATAAGTGAGTAACCTTAACTTTCCTCAACAGAATGACAACATTGACCATTAGATTTGTTCTAACACTTAACAATAGGCTTATTGTTGTCATGAGACAAATATATGTTTCCTGTCCTTTCTCAAAAGCAAGGTTGGAAGTAGCATGAAACTGTGGCTCAGTGGCAGAGCAGGGTCGTCCTTCAATAAGAGGATCAGAGGTTTGATCCCAGGTCGTCCATGTCGATGTGTCCTGACACTTAACCCCAAGTTTCTCCCTAAGGCTGCGCCATCGGTGTGTAAATGGTTGTGGATGATTAGTTAGAGTCCTGGTGGGCAGGTGGCACCTTTAGTGGTAGCCCCTCCCATCAGTGTATGAATGGGGGTGAATGGGTGAATGATGACATGTTGTGTAAAAGCGCTTTGAGTGGTCAAAGAAGTAGAAAAGCGCTATACAAGTACAGTCTATTTACCATGTTAAAGCACTGCAAAACCTCTCTAATGTTGACACTGTAGACAGTGGTACACATACTGTGT